>NW_026988815.1:0-166090 GCF_030222135.1 Aotus nancymaae | reverse complement strand
TAAACCCGTGTGTGGATTCAGCAGTCTGCAGAGACTTTCTCTGCAGAGTCCCAAAACAGGCGTTTTCAGCCCATTACCGGCATATGGAAGAAACAGCAGTAAGCACAGGGAAATATTCTGCTTCTAAATCCAAAACGCAGCTATCTAACAGAACGGTTGTCAATGTGTGCACTCAACTTCCAGAGTTAAACCCGTGTGTGGATTCAGCAGTCTGCAGAGACTTTCTCTGCAGAGTCCCAAAACAGGCGTTTTTCAGCCCATTACCGGCATATGGAAGAAACAGCAGTAAGCACAGGGAAATATCTGCTTCTAAATCCAAAACGCAGCTATCTAACAGAACGGTTTGTCAATGTGTGCACTCAACTTCCAGAGTTAAACCCGTGTGTGGATTCAGCAGTCTGCAGAGACTTTCTCTGCAGAGTCCCAAAACAGGCGTTTTCAAGCCCATTACCGGCATATGGAAGAAACAGCAGTAAGCACAAGGAAATATCTGCTTCTAAATCCAAAACGCAGCTATCTAACAGAACGGTTGTCAATGTGTGCACTCAACTTCCAGAGTTAAACCCCGTGTGTGGATTCAGCAATCTGCAGAGGACTTTCTCTGCAGAGTCCCAAAACAGGCGTTTTCCAGCCCATTACCGGCATATGGAAGAAACAGCAGTAAGCACAGGGAAATATCTGCTTCTAAATCCAAAACGCAGCTATCTAACAGAACGGTTGTCAATGTGTGCACTCAACTTCCAGAGTTAAACCCGTGTGTGGATTCAGCAGTCTGCAGAGACTTTCTCTGCAGAGTCCCAAGACAGGCGTTTTCAGCCCATTACCGGCATATGGAAGAAACAGCAGTAAGCACAGGGAAATATCTGCTTCTAAATCCAAAACGCAGCTATCTAACAGAACGGTTGTCAATGTGTGCACTCAACTTCCAGAGTTAAACCCGTGTGTGGATTCAGCAGTCTGCAGAGACTTTCTCTGCAGAGTCCCAAAACAGGCGTTTTCAGCCCATTACCGGCATATGGAAGAAACAGCAGTAAGCACAAGGAAATATCTGCTTCTAAATCCAAAACGCAGCTATCTAACAGAACGGTTGTCAATGTGTGCACTCAACTTCCAGAGTTAAACCCGTGTGTGGATTCAGCAGTCTGCAGAGACTTTCTCTGCAGAGTCCCAAAACAGGCGTTTTCAGCCCATTACCGGCATATGGAAGAAACAGCAGTAAGCACAGGGAAATATCTGCTTCTAAATCCAAAACGCAGCTATCTAACAGAACGGTTGTCAATGTGTGCACTCAACTTCCAGAGTTAAAACCCGTGTGTGGATTCAGCAGTCTGCAGAGACTTTCTCTGCAGAGTCCCAAAACAGGCGTTTTTCAGGCCATTACCGGCATAAGGAAGAAACAGCAGTAAGCACAGGGAAATATCTGCTTCTAAATCCAAAACGCAGCTATCTAACAGAACGGTTGTCAATGTGTGCACTCAACTTCCAGAGTTAAACCCGTGTGTGGATTCAGCAGTCCTGCAGAGACTTTCTCTGCAGAGTCCCAAAACAGGCGTTTTCAGCCCATTACCGGCATATGGAAGAAACAGCAGTAAGCACAGGGAAATATCTGCTTCTAAATCCAAAACGCAGCCTATCTAACAGAACGGTTGTCAATGTGTGCACTCAACTTCCAGAGTTAAACCCGTGTGTGGATTCAGCAGTCTGCAGACACTTTCTCTGCAGAGTCCCAAAAACAGGCCGTTTTCCAGCCCATTACCGGCATATGGAAGAAACAGCAGTAAGCACAGGGAAATATCTGCTTCTAAATCCAAAACGCAGCTATCTAACAGAACGGTTGTCAATGTGTGCACTCAACTTCCAGAGTTAAAACCCGTGTGTGGATTCAGCAGTCTGCAGAGACTTTCTCTGCAGAGTCCCAAAACAGGCGTTTTCAGCCCATTACCGGCATATGGAAGAAACAGCAGTAAGCACAGGGAAATATCTGCTTCTAAATCCAAAACGCAGCTATCTAACCAGAACGGTTGTCAATGTGTGCACTCAACTTCCAGAGTTTAAACCCGTGTGTGGATTCAGCAGTCTGCAGAGACTTTCTCTGCAGAGTCCCAAAACAGGCGTTTTTCCAGCCATTACCGGCATATGGAAGAAACAGCAGTAAGCACAGGGAAATATCTGCTTCTAAATCCAAAACGCAGCTATCTAAACAGAACGGTTGTCAATGTGTGCACTCAACTTCCAGAGTTAAACCCGTGTGTGGATTCAGCAGTCTGCAGAGACTTTCTCTGCAGAGTCCCAAAACAGGCGTTTTCAGCCCATTACCGGCATATGGAAGAAACAGCAGTAAGCACAGGGAAATATCTGCTTCTAAATCCAAAACGCAGCTATCTAACAGAACGGTTGTCAATGTGTGCACTCAACTTCCAGAGTTAAACCCGTGTGTGGATTCAGCAGTCTGCAGATTCTTTCTCTGCAGAGTCCCAAAACAGGCGTTTTCAGCCCATTACCGGCATATGGAAGAAAACAGCAGTAAGCACAGGGAAATATCTGCTTCTAAATCCAAAACGCAGCTATCTAACAGAACGGTTGTCAATGTGTGCACTCAACTTCCAGAGTTAAACCCGTGTGTGGATTCAGCAGTCTGCAGACACTTTCTCTGCAGAGTCCCAAAACAGGCGTTTTCAGCCCATTACCGGCATAAGGAAGAAACAGCAGTAAGCACAGGGAAATATCTGCTTCTAAATCCAAAACGCAGCTATCTAACAGAACGGTTGTCAATGTGTGCACTCAACTTCCAGAGTTAAAACCCGTGTGTGGATTCAGCAGTCTGCAGATTCTTTCTCTGCAGAGTCCCAAAACAGGCGTTTTCAGCCCATTACCGGCATATGGAAGAAACAGCAGTAAGCACAGGGAAATATCTGCTTCTAAATCCAAAACGCAGCTATCTAACAGAACGGTTGTCAATGTGTGCACTCAACTTCCAGAGTTAAACCCGTGTGTGGATTCAGCAGTCTGCAGAGGACTTTCTCTGCAGAGTCCCCAAAACAGGCGTTTTCAGCCCATTACCGGCATATGGAAGAAACAGCAGTAAGCACAGGGAAATATCTGCTTCTAAATCCAAAACGCAGCTATCTAACAGAAACGGTTGTCAATGTGTGCACTCAACTTCCAGAGTTAAAACCCGTGTGTGGATTCAGCAGTCTGCAGAGGACTTTCTCTGCAGAGTCCCAAGGACAGGCGTTTTCAGCCCATTACCGGCATATGGAAGAAACAGCAGTAAGCACAGGGAAATATCTGCTTCTAAATCCAAAACGCAGCTATCTAACAGAACGGTTGTCAATATGTGCACTCAACTTCCAGAGTTAAACCCGTGTGTGGATTCAGCAGTCTGCAGAGACTTTCTCTGCAGAGTCCCAAGACAGGCGTTTTCAGCCCATTACCGGCATATGGAAGAAACAGCAGTAAGCACAGGGAAATATCTGCTTCTAAATCCAAAACGCAGCTATCTAACAGAACGGTTGTCAATGTGTGCACTCAACTTCCAGAGTTAAACCCCGTGTGTGGATTCAGCAGTCTGCAGAGACTTTCTCTGCAGAGTCCCAAGACAGGCGTTTTCAGCCCATTACCGGCATATGGAAGAAACAGCAGTAAGCACAGGGAAATATCTGCTTCTAAATCCAAAACGCAGCTATCTAACAGAACGGTTGTCAATGTGTGCACTCAACTTCCAGAGTTAAACCCGTGTGTGGATTCAGCAGTCCTGCAGACACTTTCTCTGCAGAGTCCCCAAAACAGGCGTTTTCAGCCCATTACCGGCATATGGAAGAAACAGCAGTAAGCACAGGGAAATATCTGCTTCTAAATCCAAAACGCAGCTATCTAACAGAACGGTTGTCATGTGTGCACTCAACTTCCAGAGTTAAACCCGTGTGTGGATTCAGCAGTCTGCAGAGACTTTCTCTGCAGAGTCCCAAAACAGGCGTTTTCAGCCCATTACCGGCATATGGAAGAAAACAGCAGTAAGCACAGGGAAATATCTGCTTCTAAATTCCAAAACGCAGCTATCTAACAGAACGGTTGTCAATGTGTGCACTCAACTTCCAGAGTTAAACCCGTGTGTGGATTCAGCAGTCTGCAGAGACTTTCTCTGCAGAGTCCCAAAACAGGCGTTTTCAGCCCATTACGGCATATGGAAGAAACAGCAGTAAGCACAGGGAAATATCTGCTTCTAAATCCAAAACGCAGCTATCTAACAGAACGGTTGTCAATGTGTGCACTCAACTTCCAGAGTTAAACCCGTGTGTGGATTCAGCAGTCTGCAGAGACTTCTCTCTGCAGAGTCCCAAAACAGGCGTTTTCAGCCCATTAACCGGCATATGGAAGAAACAGCAGTAAGCACAGGGAAATATCTGCTTCTAAATCCAAAACGCAGCTATCTAACAGAACGGTTGTCAATGTGTGCACTCAACTTCCAGAGTTAAAACCCGTGTGTGGATTCAGCAGTCTGCAGATTCTTTCTCTGCAGAGTCCCAAAACAGGCGTTTTCCAGCCCATTACCGGCATATGGAAGAAACAGCAGTAAGCACAGGAAATATCTGCTTCTAAATCCAAAACGCAGCTATCTAACAGAACGGTTGTCAATGTGTGCACTCAACTTCCAGAGTTAAACCCGTGTGTGGATTCAGCAGTCTGCAGGACACTTTCTCTGCAGAGTCCCCAAAACAGGCGTTTTCAGCCCATTACCGGCATAAGGAAGAAACAGCAGTAAGCACAGGGAAATATCTGCTTCTAAAATCCAAAACGCAGCTATCTAACAGAACGGTTGTCAATGTGTGCACTCAACTTCCAGAGTTAAAACCCGTGTGTGGATTCAGCAGTCTGCAGATTCTTTCTCTGCAGAGTCCCAAAACAGGCGTTTTCAGCCCATTACCGGCATATGGAAGAAACAGCAGTAAGCACAGGGAAATATCTGCTTCTAAATCCAAAACGCAGCTATCTAACAGAACGGTTGTCAATGTGTGCACTCAACTTCCAGAGTTAAACCCGTGTGTGGATTCAGCAGTCTGCAGAGACTTTCTCTGCAGAGTCCCAAAACAGGCGTTTTCAGCCCATTACCGGCATATGGAAGAAACAGCAGTAAGCACAGGGAAATATCTGCTTCTAAATCCAAACAGCCGCACTATCTAACAGAACGGTTGTCAATGTGTGCACTCAACTTCCAGAGTTAAACCCGTGTGTGGATTCAGCAGTCTGCAGAGACTTTCTCTGCAGAGTCCCAAGACAGGCGTTTTTCACGCCCATTACCGGCATATGGAAGAAACAGCAGTAAGCACAGGGAAATATCTGCTTCTAAATCCAAAACGCAGCTATCTAACAGAACGGTTGTCAATGTGTGCACTCAACTTCCAGAGTTAAACCCGTGTGTGGATTCAGCAGTCTGCAGAGACTTCTCTGCAGAGTCCCCAAGACAGGCGTTTTCAGCCCATTACCGGCATATGGAAGAAACAGCAGTAAGCACAGGGAAATATCTGCTTCTAAATCCAAAACGCAGCTATCTAACAGAACGGTTGTCAATGTGTGCACTCAACTTCCAGAGTTAAACCCGTGTGTGGATTCAGCAGTCTGCAGAGACTTTCTCTGCAGAGTCCCAAGACAGGCGTTTTCAGCCCATTACCGGCATATGGAAGAAACAGCAGTAAGGCACAGGGAAATATCTGCTTCTAAATCCAAAACGCAGCTATCTAACAGAACGGTGTCAATGTGTGCACTCAACTTCCAGAGTTAAACCCCGTGTGTGGATTCAGCAGTCTGCAGAGAACTTTCTCTGCAGAGTCCCAAAACAGGCGTTTTCAGCCCATTACCGGCATATGGAAGAAACAGCAGTAAGCACAGGGAAATATCTGCTTCTAAATCCAAAACGCAGCTATCTAACAGAACGGTTGTCAATGTGTGCACTCAACTTCCAGAGTTAAACCCGTGTGTGGATTCAGCAGTCTGCAGAGACTTTCTCTGCAGAGTCCCAAAACAGGCGTTTTCAGCCCATTACCGGCATATGGAAGAAACAGCAGTAAGCACAGGGAAATATCTGCTTCTAAATCCAAAACGCAGCTATCTAACAGAACGGTTGTCAATGTGTGCACTCAACTTCCAGAGTTAAACCCGTGTGTGGATTCAGCAGTCCTGCAAACACTTTCTCTGCAGAGTCCCAAAACAGGCGTTTTCAGCCCATTACCGGCATAAGGAAGAAACAGCAGTAAGCACAGGGAAATATCTGCTTCTAAATCCAAAACGCAGCTATCTAACAGAACGGTTGTCAATGTGTGCACTCAACTTCCAGAGTTAAACCCGTGTGTGGATTCAGCAGTCTGCAGAGACTTTCTCTGCAGAGTCCCAAAACAGGCGTTTTCAGCCCATTACCGGCATATGGAAGAAACAGCAGTAAGCACAGGGAAATATCTGCTTCTAAATCCAAAACGCAGCTATCTAACAGAACGGTTGTCAATGTGTGCACTCAACTTCCAGAGTTAAACCCGTGTGTGGATTCAGGCAGTCTGCAGACACTTTCTCTGCAGAGTCCCCAAAACAGGCGTTTTCAGCCCATTACCGGCATATGGAAGAAACAGCAGTAAGCACAGGGAAATATCTGCTTCTAAATCCAAAACGCAGCTATCTAACAGAACGGTTGTCAATGTGTGCACTCAACTTCCAGAGTTAAACCCGTGTGTGGATTCAGCAGTCTGCAGAGACTTTCTCTGCAGAGTCCCAAAACAGGCGTTTTCAGCCCATTACCGGCATATGGAAGAAACAGCAGTAAGCACAGGGAAATATCTGCTTCTAAATCCAAAACGCAGCTATCTAACAGAACGGTTGTCAATGTGTGCACTCAACTTCCAGAGTTAAACCCGTGTGTGGATTCAGCAGTCTGCAGAGACTTTCTCTGCAGAGTCCCCAAGAACAGGCGTTTTCAGCCCATTACCGGCATATGGAAGAAACAGCAGTAAGCACAGGGAAATATCTGCTTCTAAATCCAAAACGCAGCTATCTAACAGAACGGTTGTTCAATGTGTGCACTCAACTTCCAGAGTTAAAACCCGTGTGTGGATTCAGCAGTCTGCAGAGACTTTCTCTGCAGAGTCCCAAAACAGGCGTTTTCAGCCCATTACCGGCATATGGAAGAAACAGCAGTAAGCACAAGGAAAATATCTGCTTCTAAATCCAAAACGCAGCTATCTAACAGAACGGTTGTCAATGTGTGCACTCAACTTGCCAGAGATAAACCCGTGTGTGGATTCAGCAGTCTGCAGAGACTTTCTCTGCAGAGTCCCAAAACAGGCGTTTTCAGCCCATTACCGGCATATGGAAGAAACAGCAGTAAGCACAGGGAAATATCTGCTTCTAAATCCAAAACGCAGCTATCTAACAGAACGGTTGTCAATGTGTGCACTCAACTTCCAGAGTTAAACCCGTGTGTGGATTCAGCAGTCTGCAGAGACTTTCTCTGCAGAGTCCCAAAACAGGCGTTTTCAGCCCATTACGGCATATGGAAGAAACAGCAGTAAGCACAGGGAAATATCTGCCTTCTAAATCCAAAACGCAGCTATCTAACAGAACGGTTGTCAATGTGTGCACTCAACTTCCAGAGTTAAACCCGTGTGTGGATTCAGCAGTCTGCAGAGACTTTCTCTGCAGAGTCCCAAAACAGGCGTTTTCAGCCCATTACCGGCATATGGAAGAAACAGCAGTAAGCACAGGGAAATATCTGCTTCTAAATCCAAAACGCAGCTATCTAACAGAACGGTTGTCAATGTGTGCACTCAACTTCCAGAGTTAAACCCGTGTGTGGATTCAGCAGTCTGCAAACACTTTCTCTGCAGAGTCCCAAAACAGGCTGTTTTCAGCCCATTACCGGCATATGGAAGAAACAGCAGTAAGCACAGGGAAATATCTGCTTCTAAATCCAAAACGCAGCTATCTAACAGAACGGTTGTCAATGCGTGCACTCAACTTCCAGAGTTAAACCCGTGTGTGGATTCAGCAGTCTGCAGAGACTTTCTCTGCAGAGTCCCCAAAACAGGCGTTTTCAGCCCATTACCGGCATATGGAAGAAACAGCAGTAAGCACAGGGAAATATCTGCTTCTAAATCCAAAACGCAGCTATCTAACAGAACGGTTGTCAATGTGTGCACTCAACTTCCAGAGTTAAACCCGTGTGTGGATTCAGCAGTCTGCAGACACTTTCTCTGCAGAGTCCCAAAACAGGCGTTTTCAGCCCATTACCAGGCATATGGAAGAAACAGCAGTAAGCACAGGGAAAATATCTGCTTCTAAATCCCAAAACGCAGCTATCTAACAGAACGGTTGTCAATGTGTGCACTCAACTTCAGAGTTTAAACCCGTGTGTGGGATTCAGCAGTCTGCAACACTTTCTCTGCAGAGTCCCAAAACAGGCGTTTTCAGCCCATTACCGGCATATGGAAGAAACAGCAGTAAGCACAGGGAAATATCTGCTTCTAAATCCAAAACGCAGCTATCTAACAGAACGGTTGTCAATGTGTGCACTCAACTTCCAGAGTTAAACCCGTGTGTGGATTCAGCAGTCTGCAGAGACTTTCTCTGCAGAGTCCCCAAAAACAGGCGTTTTCAGCCCATTACCCGGCATATGGAAGAAACAGCAGTAAGCACAGGGAAATATCTGCTTCTAAATCCAAAACGCAGCTATCTAACAGAACGGTTGTCAATGTGTGCACTCAACTTCCAGAGTTAAACCCGTGTGTGGATTCAGCAGTCTGCAGAGACTTTCTCTGCAGAGTCCCAAAACAGGCGTTTTCAGCCCATTACCGGCATATGGAAGAAACAGCAGTAAGCACAGGGAAATATCTGCTTCTAAATCCAAAACGCAGCTATCTAACAGAACGGTTGTCAATGTGTGCACTCAACTTCCAGAGTTAAACCCGTGTGTGGATTCAGCAGTCTGCAAACACTTTCTCTGCAGAGTCCCAAAACAGGTGTTTTCAGCCCATTACCGGCATATGGAAGAAACAGCAGTAAGCACAGGGAAATATCTGCTTCTAAATCCAAAACGCAGCTATCTAACAGAACGGTTGTCAATGCGTGCACTCAACTTCCAGAGTTAACCCGTGTGTGGATTCAGCAGTCTGCAGAGACTTTCTCTGCAGAGTCCCAAAACAGGCGTTTTCAGCCCATTACCGGCATATGGAAGAAACAGCAGTAAGCACAGGGAAATATCTGCTTCTAAATCCAAAACGCAGCTATCTAACAGAACGGTTGTCAATGTGTGCACTCAACTTCCAGAGTTAAACCCGTGTGTGGATTCAGCAGTCTGCAGACACTTTCTCTGCAGAGTCCCAAAACAGGCGTTTTCAGCCCATTACCAGCATATGGAAGAAACAGCAGTAAGCACAGGGAAATATCTGCTTCTAAATCCAAAACGCAGCTATCTAACAGAACGGTTGTCAATGTGTGCACTCAACTTCCAGAGTTTAAACCCGTGTGTGGATTCAGCAGTCTGCAAACACTTTCTCTGCAGAGTCCCAAAACAGGCGTTTTCAGCCCATTACCGGCATATGGAAGAAACAGCAGTAAGCACAGGGGAAATATCTGCTTCTAAATCCAAAAACGCAGCTATCTAACAGAACGGTTGTCAATGTGTGCACTCAACTTCCAGAGTTAAACCCGTGTGTGGATTCAGCAGTCTGCAGAGACTTTCTCTGCAGAGTCCCAAAACAGGCGTTTTCAGCCCATTACCGGCATATGGAAGAAACAGCAGTAAGCACAGGGAAATATCTGCTTCTAAATCCAAAACGCAGCTATCTAACAGAACGGTTGTCAATGTGTGCACTCAACTTCCAGAGTTAAACCCGTGTGTGGAATCAGCAGTCTGTAGGACACTTTCTCTGCAGAGTCCCAAAACAGGCGTTTTCAGCCCATTACCGGCATATGGAAGATACAGCAGTAAGCACAGGGAAATATCTGCTTCTAAATCCAAAACGCAGCTATCTAACAGAACGGTTGTCAATGTGTGCACTCAACTTCCAGAGTTAAAACCCGTGTGTGGATTCAGCAGTCTGCAAACACTTTCTCTGCAGAGTCCCAAAACAGGCGTTTTCAGCCCATTACCGGCATATGGAAGAAACAGCAGTAAGCACAGGGAAATATCTGCTTCTAAATCGAAAACGCAGCTATCTAACAGAACGGTTGTCAATGTGTGCACTCAACTTCCAGAGTTAAACCCGTGTGTGGATTCAGCAGTCTGCAGAGACTTTCTCTGCAGAGTCCCAAAACAGGCGTTTTCAGCCCATTACCGGCATATGGAAGAAACAGCAGTAAGCACAGGGAAATATCTGCTTCTAAATCCAAAACGCAGCTATCTAACAGAACGGTTGTCAATGTGTGCACTCAACTTCCAGAGTTAAACCCGTGTGTGGATTCAGCAGTCTGCAGAGACTTTCTCTGCAGAGTCCCAAAACAGGCGTTTTCAGCCCATTACCGGCATATGGAAGAAACAGCAGTAAGCACAGGGAAATATCTGCTTCTAAATCCAAAACGCAGCTATCTAACAGAACGGTTGTCAATGTGTGCACTCAACTTCCAGAGTTAAACCCGTGTGTGGATTCAGCAGTCTGCAGAGACTTTCTCTGCAGAGTCCCAAAACAGGCGTTTTCAGCCCATTACCGGCATATGGAAGAAACAGCAGTAAGCACAGGGAAATATCTGCTTCTAAATCCAAAACGCAGCTATCTAACAGAACGGTTGTCAATGTGTGCACTCAACTTCCAGAGTTAAACCCGTGTGTGGATTCAGCAGTCTGCAGAGACTTTCTCTGCAGAGTCCCAAAACAGGCGTTTTCAGCCCATTACTGGCATATGGAAGAAACAGCAGTAAGCACAGGGAAATATCTGCTTCTAAATCCAAAACGCAGCTATCTAACAGAACGGTTGTCAATGTGTGCACTCAACTTCCAGAGTTAAACCCGTGTGTGGATTCAGCAGTCTGCAGAGACTTTCTCTGCAGAGTCCCAAGACAGGCGTTTTCAGCCCATTACCGGCATATGGAAGAAACAGCAGTAAGCACAGGGAAATATCTGCTTCTAAATCCAAAACGCAGCTATCTAACAGAACGGTTGTCAATGTGTGCACTCAACTTCCAGAGTTAAACCCGTGTGTGGATTCAGCAGTCTGCAAACACTTTCTCTGCAGAGTCCCAAAACAGGCGTTTTCAGCCCATTACCGGCATATGGAAGAAACAGCAGTAAGCACAAGGAAATATCTGCTTCTAAATCCAAAACGCAGCTATCTAACAGAACGGTTGTCAATGTGTGCAGTCAACTTGCAGAGATAAACCCGTGTGTGGATTCAGCAGTCTGCAGAGACTTTCTCTGCAGAGTCCCAAAACAGGCGTTTTCAGCCCATTACCGGCATATGGAAGAAACAGCAGTAAGCACAGGGAAATATCTGCTTCTAAATCCAAAACGCAGCTATCTAACAGAACGGTTGTCAATGTGTGCACTCAACTTCCAGAGTTAAACCCGTGTGTGGATTCAGCAGTCTGCAGAGACTTTCTCTGCAGAGTCCCAAAACAGGCGTTTTCAGCCCATTACCGGCATATGGAAGAAACAGCAGTAAGCACAGGGAAATATCTGCTTCTAAATCCAAAACGCAGCTATCTAACAGAACGGTTGTCAATGTGTGCACTCAACTTCCAGAGTTAAACCCGTGTGTGGATTCAGCAGTCTGCAAACACTTTCTCTGCAGAGTCCCAAAACAGGTGTTTTCAGCCCATTACCGGCATATGGAAGAAACAGCAGTAAGCACAGGGAAATATCTGCTTCTAAATCCAAAACGCAGCTATCTAACAGAACGGTTGTCAATGCGTGCACTCAACTTCCAGAGTTAAACCCGTGTGTGGATTCAGCAGTCTGCAGAGACTTTCTCTGCAGAGTCCCAAAACAGGCGTTTTCAGCCCATTACCGGCATATGGAAGAAACAGCAGTAAGCACAGGGAAATATCTGCTTCTAAATCCAAAACGCAGCTATCTAACAGAACGGTTGTCAATGTGTGCACTCAACTTCCAGAGTTAAACCCGTGTGTGGATTCAGCAGTCTGCAGACACTTTCTCTGCAGAGTCTCAAAACAGGCGTTTTCAGCCCATTACCAGCATATGGAAGAAACAGCAGTAAGCACAGGGAAATATCTGCTTCTAAATCCAAAACGCAGCTATCTAACAGAACGGTTGTCAATGTGTGCACTCAACTTCCAGAGTTAAACCCGTGTGTGGATTCAGCAGTCTGCAGAGACTTTCTCTGCAGAGTCCCAAAACAGGCGTTTTCAGACCATTACCGGCATATGGAAGAAACAGCAGTAAGCACAGGGAAATATCTGCTTCTAAATCCAAAACGCAGCTATCTAACAGAACGGTTGTCAATGTGTGCACTCAACTTCCAGAGTTAAACCCGTGTGTGGATTCAGCAGTCTGCAGAGACTTTCTCTGCAGAGTCCCAAGACAGGCGTTTTCAGCCCATTACCGGCATATGGAAGAAACAGCAGTAAGCACAGGGAAATATCTGCTTCTAAATCCAAAACGCAGCTATCTAACAGAACGGTTGTCAATGTGTGCACTCAACTTCCAGAGTTAAACCCGTGTGTGGATTCAGCAGTCTGCAGAGACTTTCTCTGCAGAGTCCCAAAACAGGCGTTTTCAGCCCATTACCGGCATATGGAAGAAACAGCAGTAAGCACAGGGAAATATCTGCTTCTAAATCCAAAACGCAGCTATCTAACAGAACGGTTGTCAATGTGTGCACTCAACTTCCAGAGTTAAACCCGTGTGTGGAATCAGCAGTCTGTAGACACTTTCTCTGCAGAGTCCCAAAACAGGCGTTTTCAGCCCATTACCGGCATATGGAAGAAACAGCAGTAAGCACATGGAAATATCTGCTTCTAAATCCAAAACGCAGCTATCTAACAGAACGGTTGTCAATGTGTGCACTCAACTTCCAGAGTTAAACCCGTGTGTGGATTCAGCAGTCTGCAAACACTTTCTCTGCAGAGTCCCAAAACAGGCGTTTTCAGCCCATTACCGGCATATGGAAGAAACAGCAGTAAGCACAGGGAAATATCTGCTTCTAAATCGAAAACGCAGCTATCTAACAGAACGGTTGTCAATGTGTGCACTCAACTTCCAGAGTTAAACCCGTGTGTGGATTCAGCAGTCTGCAGAGACTTTCTCTGCAGAGTCCCAAAACAGGCGTTTTCAGCCCATTACCGGCATATGGAAGAAACAGCAGTAAGCACAGGGAAATATCTGCTTCTAAATCCAAAACGCAGCTATCTAACAGAACGGTTGTCAATGTGTGCACTCAACTTCCAGAGTTAAACCCGTGTGTGGATTCAGCAGTCTGCAGAGACTTTCTCTGCAGAGTCCCAAAACAGGCGTTTTCAGCCCATTACCGGCATATGGAAGAAACAGCAGTAAGCACAGGGAAATATCTACTTCTAAATCCAAAACGCAGCTATCTAACAGAACGGTTGTCAATGTGTGCACTCAACTTCCAGAGTTAAACCCGTGTGTGGATTCAGCAGTCTGCAGAGACTTTCTCTGCAGAGTCCCAAGACAGGCGTTTTCAGCCCATTACGGCATATGGAAGAAACAGCAGTAAGCACAGGGAAATATCTGCTTCTAAATCCAAAACGCAGCTATCTAACAGAACGGTTGTCAATGTGTGCACTCAACTTCCAGAGTTAAACCCGTGTGTGGATTCAGCAGTCTGCAGAGACTTTCTCTGCAGAGTCCCAAAACAGGCGTTTTCAGCCCATTACCGGCATATGGAAGAAACAGCAGTAAGCACAGGGAAATATCTGCTTCTAAATCCAAAACGCAGCTATCTAACAGAACGGTTGTCAATGTGTGCACTCAACTTCCAGAGTTAAACCCGTGTGTGGATTCAGCAGTCTGCAGAGACTTTCTCTGCAGAGTCCCAAAACAGGCGTTTTCAGCCCATTACCGGCATATGGAAGAAACAGCAGTAAGCACAGGGAAATATCTGCTTCTAAATCCAAAACGCAGCTATCTAACAGAACGGTTGTCAATGTGTGCACTCAACTTCCAGAGTTAAACCCGTGTGTGGATTCAGCAGTCTGCAGACACTTTCTCTGCAGAGTCCCAAAACAGGCGTTTTCAGCCCATTACCGGCATATGGAAGAAACAGCAGTAAGCACAGGGAAATATCTGCTTCTAAATCCAAAACGCAGCTATCTAACAGAACGGTTGTCAATGTGTGCACTCAACTTCCAGAGTTAAACCCGTGTGTGGATTCAGCAGTCTGCAAACACTTTCTCTGCAGAGTCCCAAAACAGGCGTTTTCAGCCCATTACCGGCATATGGAAGAAACAGCAGTAAGCACAGGGAAATATCTGCTTCTAAATCGAAAACGCAGCTATCTAACAGAACGGTTGTCAATGTGTGCACTCAACTTCCAGAGTTAAACCCGTGTGTGGATTCAGCAGTCTGCAGAGACTTTCTCTGCAGAGTCCCAAAACAGGCGTTTTCAGCCCATTACCGGCATATGGAAGAAACAGCAGTAAGCACAGGGAAATATCTGCTTCTAAACCCAAAACGCAGCTATCTAACAGAACGGTTGTCAATGTGTGCACTCAACTTCCAGAGTTAAACCCGTGTGTGGATTCAGCAGTCTGCAGAGACTTTCTCTGCAGAGTCCCAAGACAGGCGTTTTCAGCCCATTACCGGCATATGGAAGAAACAGCAGTAAGCACAGGGAAATATCTGCTTCTAAATCCAAAACGCAGCTATCTAACAGAACGGTTGTCAATGTGTGCACTCAACTTCCAGAGTTAAACCCGTGTGTGGATTCAGCAGTCTGCAGAGACTTTCTCTGCAGAGTCCCAAAACAGGCGTTTTCAGCCCATTACCGGCATATGGAAGAAACAGCAGTAAGCACAGGGAAATATCTGCCTCTAAATCCAAAACGCAGCTATCTAACAGAACGGTTGTCAATGTGTGCACTCAACTTCCAGAGTTAAACCCGTGTGTGGATTCAGCAGTCTGCAGAGACTTTCTCTGCAGAGTCCCAAAACAGGCGTTTTCAGCCCATTACCGGCATATGGAAGAAACAGCAGTAAGCACAGGGAAATATCTGCTTCTAAATCCAAAACGCAGCTATCTAACAGAACGGTTGTCAATGTGTGCACTCAACTTCCAGAGTTAAACCCGTGTGTGGATTCAGCAGTCTGCAGAGACTTTCTCTGCAGAGTCCCAAAACAGGCGTTTTCAGCCCATTACCGGCATATGGAAGAAACAGCAGTAAGCACAGGGAAATATCTGCTTCTAAATCCAAAACGCAGCTATCTAACAGAACGGTTGTCAATGTGTGCACTCAACTTCCAGAGTTAAACCCGTGTGTGGATTCAGCAGTCTGCAGAGACTTTCTCTGCAGAGTCCCAAGACAGGCGTTTTCAGCCCATTACCGGCATATGGAAGAAACAGCAGTAAGCACAGGGAAATATCTGCTTCTAAATCCAAAACGCAGCTATCTAACAGAACGGTTGTCAATGTGTGCACTCAACTTCCAGAGTTAAACCCGTGTGTGGATTCAGCAGTCTGCAGAGACTTTCTCTGCAGAGTCCCAAGACAGGCGTTTTCAGCCCATTACCGGCATATGGAAGAAACAGCAGTAAGCACAGGGAAATATCTGCTTCTAAATCCAAAACGCAGCTATCTAACAGAACGGTTGTCAATGTGTGCACTCAACTTCCAGAGTTAAACCCGTGTGTGGATTCAGCAGTCTGCAGAGACTTTCTCTGCAGAGTCCCAAAACAGGCGTTTTCAGCCCATTACCGGCATATGGAAGAAACAGCAGTAAGCACAGGGAAATATCTGCTTCTAAATCCAAAACGCAGCTATCTAACAGAACGGTTGTCAATGTGTGCACTCAACTTGCAGAGATAAACCCGTGTGTGGATTCAGCAGTCTGCAGAGACTTTCTCTGCAGAGTCCCAAAACAGGCGTTTTCAGCCCATTACCGGCATATGAAAGAAACAGCAGTAAGCACAGGGAAATATCTGCTTCTAAATCCAAAACGCAGCTATCTAACAGAACGGTTGTCAATGTGTGCACTCAACTTCCAGAGTTAAACCCGTGTGTGGATTCAGCAGTCTGCAGAGACTTTCTCTGCAGAGTCCCAAAACAGGCGATTTCAGCCCATTACCGGCATATGGAAGAAACAGCAGTAAGCACAGGGAAATATCTGCTTCTAAATCCAAAACGCAGCTATCTAACAGAACGGTTGTCAATGTGTGCACTCAACTTCCAGAGTTAAACCCGTGTGTGGATTCAGCAGTCTGCAGAGACTTTCTCTGCAGAGTCCCAAAACAGGCGTTTTCAGCCCATTACCGGCATATGGAAGAAACAGCAGTAAGCACAGGGAAATATCTGCTTCTAAATCCAAAACGCAGCTATCTAACAGAACGGTTGTCAATGTGTGCACTCAACTTCCAGAGTTAAACCCGTGTGTGGATTCAGCAGTCTGCAAACACTTTCTCTGCAGAGTCCCAAAACAGGCGTTTTCAGCCCATTACCGGCATATGGAAGAAACAGCAGTAAGCACAGGGAAATATCTGCTTCTAAATCCAAAACGCAGCTATCTAACAGAACGGTTGTCAATGTGTGCACTCAACTTCCAGAGTTAAACCCGTGTGTGGATTCAGCAGTCTGCAGAGACTTTCTCTGCAGAGTCCCAAGACAGGCGTTTTCAGCCCATTACCGGCATATGGAAGAAACAGCAGTAAGCACAGGGAAATATCTGCTTCTAAATCCAAAACGCAGCTATCTAACAGAACGGTTGTCAATGTGTGCACTCAACTTCCAGAGTTAAACCCGTGTGTGGATTCAGCAGTCTGCAGAGACTTTCTCTGCAGAGTCCCAAAACAGGCGTTTTCAGCCCATTACCGGCATATGGAAGAAACAGCAGTAAGCACAAGGAAATATCTGCTTCTAAATCCAAAACGCAGCTATCTAACAGAACGGTTGTCAATGTGTGCACTCAACTTGCAGAGATAAACCCGTGTGTGGATTCAGCAGTCTGCAGAGACTTTCTCTGCAGAGTCCCAAAACAGGCGTTTTCAGCCCATTACCGGCATATGGAAGAAACAGCAGTAAGCACAGGGAAATATCTGCTTCTAAATCCAAAACGCAGCTATCTAACAGAACGGTTGTCAATGTGTGCACTCAACTTCCAGAGTTAAACCCGTGTGTGGATTCAGCAGTCTGCAGAGACTTTCTCTGCAGAGTCCCAAAACAGGCGTTTTCAGCCCATTACCGGCATATGGAAGAAACAGCAGTAAGCACAGGGAAATATCTGCTTCTAAATCCAAAACGCAGCTATCTAACAGAACGGTTGTCAATGTGTGCACTCAACTTCCAGAGTTAAACCCGTGTGTGGATTCAGCAGTCTGCAAACACTTTCTCTGCAGAGTCCCAAAACAGGCGTTTTCAGCCCATTACCGGCATATGGAAGAAACAGCAGTAAGCACAGGGAAATATCTGCTTCTAAATCGAAAACGCAGCTATCTAACAGAACGGTTGTCAATGTGTGCACTCAACTTCCAGAGTTAAACCCGTGTGTGGATTCAGCAGTCTGCAGAGACTTTCTCTGCAGAGTCCCAAAACAGGCGTTTTCAGCCCATTACCGGCATATGGAAGAAACAGCAGTAAGCACAGGGAAATATCTGCCTCTAAATCCAAAACGCAGCTATCTAACAGAACGGTTGTCAATGTGTGCACTCAACTTCCAGAGTTAAACCCGTGTGTGGATTCAGCAGTCTGCAGAGACTTTCTCTGCAGAGTCCCAAAACAGGCGTTTTCAGCCCATTACCGGCATATGGAAGAAACAGCAGTAAGCACAGGGAAATATCTGCTTCTAAATCCAAAACGCAGCTATCTAACAGAACGGTTGTCAATGTGTGCACTCAACTTCCAGAGTTAAACCCGTGTGTGGATTCAGCAGTCTGCAGAGACTTTCTCTGCAGAGTCCCAAAACAGGCGTTTTCAGCCCATTACCGGCATATGGAAGAAACAGCAGTAAGCACAGGGAAATATCTGCTTCTAAATCCAAAACGCAGCTATCTAACAGAACGGTTGTCAATGTGTGCACTCAACTACCAGAGTTAAACCCGTGTGTGGATTCAGCAGTCTGCAGAGACTTTCTCTGCAGAGTCCCAAGACAGGCGTTTTCAGCCCATTACCGGCATATGGAAGAAACAGCAGTAAGCACAGGGAAATATCTGCTTCTAAATCCAAAACGCAGCTATCTAACAGAACGGTTGTCAATGTGTGCACTCAACTTCCAGAGTTAAACCCGTGTGTGGATTCAGCAGTCTGCAGAGACTTTCTCTGCAGAGTCCCAAGACAGGCGTTTTCAGCCCATTACCGGCATATGGAAGAAACAGCAGTAAGCACAGGGAAATATCTGCTTCTAAATCCAAAACGCAGCTATCTAACAGAACGGTTGTCAATGTGTGCACTCAACTTCCAGAGTTAAACCCGTGTGTGGATTCAGCAGTCTGCAGAGACTTTCTCTGCAGAGTCCCAAAACAGGCGTTTTCAGCCCATTACCGGCATATGGAAGAAACAGCAGTAAGCACAGGGAAATATCTGCTTCTAAATCCAAAACGCAGCTATCTAACAGAACGGTTGTCAATGTGTGCACTCAACTTGCAGAGATAAACCCGTGTGTGGATTCAGCAGTCTGCAGAGACTTTCTCTGCAGAGTCCCAAAACAGGCGTTTTCAGCCCATTACCGGCATATGAAAGAAACAGCAGTAAGCACAGGGAAATATCTGCTTCTAAATCCAAAACGCAGCTATCTAACAGAACGGTTGTCAATGTGTGCACTCAACTTCCAGAGTTAAACCCGTGTGTGGATTCAGCAGTCTGCAGAGACTTTCTCTGCAGAGTCCCAAAACAGGCGATTTCAGCCCATTACCGGCATATGGAAGAAACAGCAGTAAGCACAGGGAAATATCTGCTTCTAAATCCAAAACGCAGCTATCTAACAGAACGGTTGTCAATGTGTGCACTCAACTTCCAGAGTTAAACCCGTGTGTGGATTCAGCAGTCTGCAGAGACTTTCTCTGCAGAGTCCCAAAACAGGCGTTTTCAGCCCATTACCGGCATATGGAAGAAACAGCAGTAAGCACAGGGAAATATCTGCTTCTAAATCCAAAACGCAGCTATCTAACAGAACGGTTGTCAATGTGTGCACTCAACTTCCAGAGTTAAACCCGTGTGTGGATTCAGCAGTCTGCAGAGACTTTCTCTGCAGAGTCCCAAAACAGGCGTTTTCAGCCCATTACCGGCATATGGAAGAAACAGCAGTAAGCACAGGGAAATATCTGCTTCTAAATCCAAAACGCAGCTATCTAACAGAACGGTTGTCAATGTGTGCACTCAACTTCCAGAGTTAAACCCGTGTGTGGATTCAGCAGTCTGCAAACACTTTCTCTGCAGAGTCCCAAAACAGGCGTTTTCAGCCCATTACCGGCATATGGAAGAAACAGCAGTAA
This sequence comes from Aotus nancymaae, assembly GCF_030222135.1. NCBI lineage: Eukaryota > Metazoa > Chordata > Mammalia > Primates > Aotidae > Aotus > Aotus nancymaae. The sequence continues at coordinate 146,500 of NW_026988815.1, read as the reverse complement.
GCACAGGGAAATATCTGCTTCTAAATCCAAAACGCAGCTATCTAACAGAACGGTTGTCAATGTGTGCACTCAACTTCCAGAGTTAAACCCGTGTGTGGATTCAGCAGTCTGCAGAGACTTTCTCTGCAGAGTCCCAAAACAGGCGTTTTCAGCCCATTACCGGCATATGGAAGAAACAGCAGTAAGCACAGGGAAATATCTGCTTCTAAATCCAAAACGCAGCTATCTAACAGAACGGTTGTCAATGTGTGCACTCAACTTCCAGAGTTAAACCCGTGTGTGGATTCAGCAGTCTGCAGAGACTTTCTCTGCAGAGTCCCAAAACAGGCGTTTTCAGCCCATTACCGGCATATGAAAGAAACAGCAGTAAGCACAGGGAAATATCTGCTTCTAAATCCAAAACGCAGCTATCTAACAGAACGGTTGTCAATGTGTGCACTCAACTTCCAGAGTTAAACCCGTGTGTGGATTCAGCAGTCTGCAGAGACTTTCTCTGCAGAGTCCCAAAACAGGCGATTTCAGCCCATTACCGGCATATGGAAGAAACAGCAGTAAGCACAGGGAAATATCTGCTTCTAAATCCAAAACGCAGCTATCTAACAGAACGGTTGTCAATGTGTGCACTCAACTTCCAGAGTTAAACCCGTGTGTGGATTCAGCAGTCTGCAGAGACTTTCTCTGCAGAGTCCCAAAACAGGCGTTTTCAGCCCATTACCGGCATATGGAAGAAACAGCAGTAAGCACAGGGAAATATCTGCTTCTAAATCCAAAACGCAGCTATCTAACAGAACGGTTGTCAATGTGTGCACTCAACTTCCAGAGTTAAACCCGTGTGTGGATTCAGCAGTCTGCAGAGACTTTCTCTGCAGAGTCCCAAGACAGGCGTTTTCAGCCCATTACCGGCATATGGAAGAAACAGCAGTAAGCACAGGGAAATATCTGCTTCTAAATCCAAAACGCAGCTATCTAACAGAACGGTTGTCAATGTGTGCACTCAACTTCCAGAGTTAAACCCGTGTGTGGATTCAGCAGTCTGCAGAGACTTTCTCTGCAGAGTCCCAAAACAGGCGTTTTCAGCCCATTACCGGCATATGGAAGAAACAGCAGTAAGCACAAGGAAATATCTGCTTCTAAATCCAAAACGCAGCTATCTAACAGAACGGTTGTCAATGTGTGCACTCAACTTGCAGAGATAAACCCGTGTGTGGATTCAGCAGTCTGCAGAGACTTTCTCTGCAGAGTCCCAAAACAGGCGTTTTCAGCCCATTACCGGCATATGGAAGAAACAGCAGTAAGCACAGGGAAATATCTGCTTCTAAATCCAAAACGCAGCTATCTAACAGAACGGTTGTCAATGTGTGCACTCAACTTCCAGAGTTAAACCCGTGTGTGGATTCAGCAGTCTGCAGAGACTTTCTCTGCAGAGTCCCAAAACAGGCGTTTTCAGCCCATTACCGGCATATGGAAGAAACAGCAGTAAGCACAGGGAAATATCTGCTTCTAAATCCAAAACGCAGCTATCTAACAGAACGGTTGTCAATGTGTGCACTCAACTTCCAGAGTTAAACCCGTGTGTGGATTCAGCAGTCTGCAGACACTTTCTCTGCAGAGTCCCAAAACAGGCGTTTTCAGCCCATTACCGGCATATGGAAGAAACAGCAGTAAGCACAGGGAAATATCTGCTTCTAAATCCAAAACGCAGCTATCTAACAGAACGGTTGTCAATGTGTGCACTCAACTTCCAGAGTTAAACCCGTGTGTGGATTCAGCAGTCTGCAAACACTTTCTCTGCAGAGTCCCAAAACAGGCGTTTTCAGTCCATTACCGGCATATGGAAGAAACAGCAGTAAGCACAGGGAAATATCTGCTTCTAAATCGAAAACGCAGCTATCTAACAGAACGGTTGTCAATGTGTGCACTCAACTTCCAGAGTTAAACCCGTGTGTGGATTCAGCAGTCTGCAGAGACTTTCTCTGCAGAGTCCCAAAACAGGCGTTTTCAGCCCATTACCGGCATATGGAAGAAACAGCAGTAAGCACAGGGAAATATCTGCTTCTAAATCCAAAACGCAGCTATCTAACAGAACGGTTGTCAATGTGTGCACTCAACTTCCAGAGTTAAACCCGTGTGTGGATTCAGCAGTCTGCAGAGACTTTCTCTGCAGAGTCCCAAAACAGGCGTTTTCAGCCCATTACCGGCATATGGAAGAAACAGCAGTAAGCACAGGGAAATATCTGCTTCTAAATCCAAAACGCAGCTATCTAACAGAACGGTTGTCAATGTGTGCACTCAACTTCCAGAGTTAAACCCGTGTGTGGATTCAGCAGTCTGCAGAGACTTTCTCTGCAGAGTCCCAAAACAGGCGTTTTCAGCCCATTACCGGCATATGGAAGAAACAGCAGTAAGCACAGGGAAATATCTGCTTCTAAATCCAAAACGCAGCTATCTAACAGAACGGTTGTCAATGTGTGCACTCAACTTCCAGAGTTAAACCCGTGTGTGGATTCAGCAGTCTGCAGAGACTTTCTCTGCAGAGTCCCAAGACAGGCGTTTTCAGCCCATTACCGGCATATGGAAGAAACAGCAGTAAGCACAGGGAAATATCTGCTTCTAAATCCAAAACGCAGCTATCTAACAGAACGGTTGTCAATGTGTGCACTCAACTTCCAGAGTTAAACCCGTGTGTGGATTCAGCAGTCTGCAGAGACTTTCTCTGCAGAGTCCCAAGACAGGCGTTTTCAGCCCATTACCGGCATATGGAAGAAACAGCAGTAAGCACAGGGAAATATCTGCTTCTAAATCCAAAACGCAGCTATCTAACAGAACGGTTGTCAATGTGTGCACTCAACTTCCAGAGTTAAACCCGTGTGTGGATTCAGCAGTCTGCAGAGACTTTCTCTGCAGAGTCCCAAAACAGGCGTTTTCAGCCCATTACCGGCATATGGAAGAAACAGCAGTAAGCACAGGGAAATATCTGCTTCTAAATCCAAAACGCAGCTATCTAACAGAACGGTTGTCAATGTGTGCACTCAACTTGCAGAGATAAACCCGTGTGTGGATTCAGCAGTCTGCAGAGACTTTCTCTGCAGAGTCCCAAAACAGGCGTTTTCAGCCCATTACCGGCATATGAAAGAAACAGCAGTAAGCACAGGGAAATATCTGCTTCTAAATCCAAAACGCAGCTATCTAACAGAACGGTTGTCAATGTGTGCACTCAACTTCCAGAGTTAAACCCGTGTGTGGATTCAGCAGTCTGCAGAGACTTTCTCTGCAGAGTCCCAAAACAGGCGATTTCAGCCCATTACCGGCATATGGAAGAAACAGCAGTAAGCACAGGGAAATATCTGCTTCTAAATCCAAAACGCAGCTATCTAACAGAACGGTTGTCAATGTGTGCACTCAACTTCCAGAGTTAAACCCGTGTGTGGATTCAGCAGTCTGCAGAGACTTTCTCTGCAGAGTCCCAAAACAGGCGTTTTCAGCCCATTACCGGCATATGGAAGAAACAGCAGTAAGCACAAGGAAATATCTGCTTCTAAATCCAAAACGCAGCTATCTAACAGAACGGTTGTCAATGTGTGCACTCAACTTGCAGAGATAAACCCGTGTGTGGATTCAGCAGTCTGCAGAGACTTTCTCTGCAGAGTCCCAAAACAGGCGTTTTCAGCCCATTACCGGCATATGGAAGAAACAGCAGTAAGCACAGGGAAATATCTGCTTCTAAATCCAAAACGCAGCTATCTAACAGAACGGTTGTCAATGTGTGCACTCAACTTCCAGAGTTAAACCCGTGTGTGGATTCAGCAGTCTGCAGAGACTTTCTCTGCAGAGTCCCAAGACAGGCGTTTTCAGCCCATTACCGGCATATGGAAGAAACAGCAGTAAGCACAGGGAAATATCTGCTTCTAAATCCAAAACGCAGCTATCTAACAGAACGGTTGTCAATGTGTGCACTCAACTTCCAGAGTTAAACCCGTGTGTGGATTCAGCAGTCTGCAGAGACTTTCTCTGCAGAGTCCCAAAACAGGCGTTTTCAGCCCATTACCGGCATATGGAAGAAACAGCAGTAAGCACAGGGAAATATCTGCTTCTAAATCCAAAACGCAGCTATCTAACAGAACGGTTGTCAATGTGTGCACTCAACTTCCAGAGTTAAACCCGTGTGTGGATTCAGCAGTCTGCAGAGACTTTCTCTGCAGAGTCCCAAGACAGGCGTTTTCAGCCCATTACCGGCATATGGAAGAAACAGCAGTAAGCACAGGGAAATATCTGCTTCTAAATCCAAAACGCAGCTATCTAACAGAACGGTTGTCAATGTGTGCACTCAACTTCCAGAGTTAAACCCGTGTGTGGATTCAGCAGTCTGCAGAGACTTTCTCTGCAGAGTCCCAAAACAGGCGTTTTCAGCCCATTACCGGCATATGGAAGAAACAGCAGTAAGCACAGGGAAATATCTGCTTCTAAATCCAAAACGCAGCTATCTAACAGAACGGTTGTCAATGTGTGCACTCAACTTCCAGAGTTAAACCCGTGTGTGGATTCAGCAGTCTGCAGAGACTTTCTCTGCAGAGTCCCAAGACAGGCGTTTTCAGCCCATTACCGGCATATGGAAGAAACAGCAGTAAGCACAGGGAAATATCTGCTTCTAAATCCAAAACGCAGCTATCTAACAGAACGGTTGTCAATGTGTGCACTCAACTTCCAGAGTTAAACCCGTGTGTGGATTCAGCAGTCTGCAGAGACTTTCTCTGCAGAGTCCCAAAACAGGCGTTTTCAGCCCATTACCGGCATATGGAAGAAACAGCAGTAAGCACAGGGAAATATCTGCTTCTAAATCCAAAACGCAGCTATCTAACAGAACGGTTGTCAATGTGTGCACTCAACTTCCAGAGTTAAACCCGTGTGTGGATTCAGCAGTCTGCAGAGACTTTCTCTGCAGAGTCCCAAAACAGGCGTTTTCAGCCCATTACCGGCATATGAAAGAAACAGCAGTAAGCACAGGGAAATATCTGCTTCTAAATCCAAAACGCAGCTATCTAACAGAACGGTTGTCAATGTGTGCACTCAACTTCCAGAGTTAAACCCGTGTGTGGATTCAGCAGTCTGCAGAGACTTTCTCTGCAGAGTCCCAAAACAGGCGATTTCAGCCCATTACCGGCATATGGAAGAAACAGCAGTAAGCACAGGGAAATATCTGCTTCTAAATCCAAAACGCAGCTATCTAACAGAACGGTTGTCAATGTGTGCACTCAACTTCCAGAGTTAAACCCGTGTGTGGATTCAGCAGTCTGCAGAGACTTTCTCTGCAGAGTCCCAAAACAGGCGTTTTCAGCCCATTACCGGCATATGGAAGAAACAGCAGTAAGCACAGGGAAATATCTGCTTCTAAATCCAAAACGCAGCTATCTAACAGAACGGTTGTCAATGTGTGCACTCAACTTCCAGAGTTAAACCCGTGTGTGGATTCAGCAGTCTGCAGAGACTTTCTCTGCAGAGTCCCAAAACAGGCGTTTTCAGCCCATTACCGGCATATGGAAGAAACAGCAGTAAGCACAGGGAAATATCTGCTTCTAAATCCAAAACGCAGCTATCTAACAGAACGGTTGTCAATGTGTGCACTCAACTTCCAGAGTTAAACCCGTGTGTGGATTCAGCAGTCTGCAGAGACTTTCTCTGCAGAGTCCCAAAACAGGCGTTTTCAGCCCATTACCGGCATATGGAAGAAACAGCAGTAAGCACAGGGAAATATCTGCTTCTAAATCCAAAACGCAGCTATCTAACAGAACGGTTGTCAATGTGTGCACTCAACTTCCAGAGTTAAACCCGTGTGTGGATTCAGCAGTCTGCAGAGACTTTCTCTGCAGAGTCCCAAGACAGGCGTTTTCAGCCCATTACCGGCATATGGAAGAAACAGCAGTAAGCACAGGGAAATATCTGCTTCTAAATCCAAAACGCAGCTATCTAACAGAACGGTTGTCAATGTGTGCACTCAACTTCCAGAGTTAAACCCGTGTGTGGATTCAGCAGTCTGCAGAGACTTTCTCTGCAGAGTCCCAAAACAGGCGTTTTCAGCCCATTACCGGCATATGGAAGAAACAGCAGTAAGCACAGGGAAATATCTGCTTCTAAATCCAAAAGGCAGCTATCTAACAGAACGGTTGTCAATGTGTGCACTCAACTTGCAGAGATAAACCCGTGTGTGGATTCAGCAGTCTGCAGAGACTTTCTCTGCAGAGTCCCAAAACAGGCGTTTTCAGCCCATTACCGGCATATGAAAGAAACAGCAGTAAGCACAGGGAAATATCTGCTTCTAAATCCAAAACGCAGCTATCTAACAGAACGGTTGTCAATGTGTGCACTCAACTTCCAGAGTTAAACCCGTGTGTGGATTCAGCAGTCTGCAGAGACTTTCTCTGCAGAGTCCCAAAACAGGCGATTTCAGCCCATTACCGGCATATGGAAGAAACAGCAGTAAGCACAGGGAAATATCTGCTTCTAAATCCAAAACGCAGCTATCTAACAGAACGGTTGTCAATGTGTGCACTCAACTTCCAGAGTTAAACCCGTGTGTGGATTCAGCAGTCTGCAGAGACTTTCTCTGCAGAGTCCCAAGACAGGCGTTTTCAGCCCATTACCAGCATATGGAAGAAACAGCAGTAAGCACAGGGAAATATCTGCTTCTAAATCCAAAACGCAGCTATCTAACAGAACGGTTGTCAATGTGTGCACTCAACTTGCAGAGATAAACCCGTGTGTGGATTCAGCAGTCTGCAGAGACTTTCTCTGCAGAGTCCCAAAACAGGCGTTTTCAGCCCATTACCGGCATATGAAAGAAACAGCAGTAAGCACAGGGAAATATCTGCTTCTAAATCCAAAACGCAGCTATCTAACAGAACGGTTGTCAATGTGTGCACTCAACTTCCAGAGTTAAACCCGTGTGTGGATTCAGCAGTCTGCAGACACTTTCTCTGCAGAGTCCCAAAACAGGCGTTTTCAGCCCATTACCGGCATATGGAAGAAACAGCAGTAAGCACAGGGAAATATCTGCTTCTAAATCCAAAACGCAGCTATCTAACAGAACGGTTGTCAATGTGTGCACTCAACTTCCAGAGTTAAACCCGTGTGTGGATTCAGCAGTCTGCAAACACTTTCTCTGCAGAGTCCCAAAACAGGCGTTTTCAGTCCATTACCGGCATATGGAAGAAACAGCAGTAAGCACAGGGAAATATCTGCTTCTAAATCGAAAACGCAGCTATCTAACAGAACGGTTGTCAATGTGTGCACTCAACTTCCAGAGTTAAACCCGTGTGTGGATTCAGCAGTCTGCAGAGACTTTCTCTGCAGAGTCCCAAAACAGGCGTTTTCAGCCCATTACCGGCATATGGAAGAAACAGCAGTAAGCACAGGGAAATATCTGCTTCTAAATCCAAAACGCAGCTATCTAACAGAACGGTTGTCAATGTGTGCACTCAACTTCCAGAGTTAAACCCGTGTGTGGATTCAGCAGTCTGCAGAGACTTTCTCTGCAGAGTCCCAAAACAGGCGTTTTCAGCCCATTACCGGCATATGGAAGAAACAGCAGTAAGCACAGGGAAATATCTGCTTCTAAATCCAAAACGCAGCTATCTAACAGAACGGTTGTCAATGTGTGCACTCAACTTCCAGAGTTAAACCCGTGTGTGGATTCAGCAGTCTGCAGAGACTTTCTCTGCAGAGTCCCAAAACAGGCGTTTTCAGCCCATTACCGGCATATGGAAGAAACAGCAGTAAGCACAGGGAAATATCTGCTTCTAAATCCAAAACGCAGCTATCTAACAGAACGGTTGTCAATGTGTGCACTCAACTTCCAGAGTTAAACCCGTGTGTGGATTCAGCAGTCTGCAGAGACTTTCTCTGCAGAGTCCCAAGACAGGCGTTTTCAGCCCATTACCGGCATATGGAAGAAACAGCAGTAAGCACAGGGAAATATCTGCTTCTAAATCCAAAACGCAGCTATCTAACAGAACGGTTGTCAATGTGTGCACTCAACTTCCAGAGTTAAACCCGTGTGTGGATTCAGCAGTCTGCAGAGACTTTCTCTGCAGAGTCCCAAGACAGGCGTTTTCAGCCCATTACCGGCATATGGAAGAAACAGCAGTAAGCACAGGGAAATATCTGCTTCTAAATCCAAAACGCAGCTATCTAACAGAACGGTTGTCAATGTGTGCACTCAACTTCCAGAGTTAAACCCGTGTGTGGATTCAGCAGTCTGCAGAGACTTTCTCTGCAGAGTCCCAAAACAGGCGTTTTCAGCCCATTACCGGCATATGGAAGAAACAGCAGTAAGCACAGGGAAATATCTGCTTCTAAATCCAAAACGCAGCTATCTAACAGAACGGTTGTCAATGTGTGCACTCAACTTGCAGAGATAAACCCGTGTGTGGATTCAGCAGTCTGCAGAGACTTTCTCTGCAGAGTCCCAAAACAGGCGTTTTCAGCCCATTACCGGCATATGAAAGAAACAGCAGTAAGCACAGGGAAATATCTGCTTCTAAATCCAAAACGCAGCTATCTAACAGAACGGTTGTCAATGTGTGCACTCAACTTCCAGAGTTAAACCCGTGTGTGGATTCAGCAGTCTGCAGAGACTTTCTCTGCAGAGTCCCAAAACAGGCGATTTCAGCCCATTACCGGCATATGGAAGAAACAGCAGTAAGCACAGGGAAATATCTGCTTCTAAATCCAAAACGCAGCTATCTAACAGAACGGTTGTCAATGTGTGCACTCAACTTCCAGAGTTAAACCCGTGTGTGGATTCAGCAGTCTGCAGAGACTTTCTCTGCAGAGTCCCAAAACAGGCGTTTTCAGCCCATTACCGGCATATGGAAGAAACAGCAGTAAGCACAAGGAAATATCTGCTTCTAAATCCAAAACGCAGCTATCTAACAGAACGGTTGTCAATGTGTGCACTCAACTTGCAGAGATAAACCCGTGTGTGGATTCAGCAGTCTGCAGAGACTTTCTCTGCAGAGTCCCAAAACAGGCGTTTTCAGCCCATTACCGGCATATGGAAGAAACAGCAGTAAGCACAGGGAAATATCTGCTTCTAAATCCAAAACGCAGCTATCTAACAGAACGGTTGTCAATGTGTGCACTCAACTTCCAGAGTTAAACCCGTGTGTGGATTCAGCAGTCTGCAGAGACTTTCTCTGCAGAGTCCCAAGACAGGCGTTTTCAGCCCATTACCGGCATATGGAAGAAACAGCAGTAAGCACAGGGAAATATCTGCTTCTAAATCCAAAACGCAGCTATCTAACAGAACGGTTGTCAATGTGTGCACTCAACTTCCAGAGTTAAACCCGTGTGTGGATTCAGCAGTCTGCAGAGACTTTCTCTGCAGAGTCCCAAAACAGGCGTTTTCAGCCCATTACCGGCATATGGAAGAAACAGCAGTAAGCACAGGGAAATATCTGCTTCTAAATCCAAAACGCAGCTATCTAACAGAACGGTTGTCAATGTGTGCACTCAACTTCCAGAGTTAAACCCGTGTGTGGATTCAGCAGTCTGCAGAGACTTTCTCTGCAGAGTCCCAAGACAGGCGTTTTCAGCCCATTACCGGCATATGGAAGAAACAGCAGTAAGCACAGGGAAATATCTGCTTCTAAATCCAAAACGCAGCTATCTAACAGAACGGTTGTCAATGTGTGCACTCAACTTCCAGAGTTAAACCCGTGTGTGGATTCAGCAGTCTGCAGAGACTTTCTCTGCAGAGTCCCAAAACAGGCGTTTTCAGCCCATTACCGGCATATGGAAGAAACAGCAGTAAGCACAGGGAAATATCTGCTTCTAAATCCAAAACGCAGCTATCTAACAGAACGGTTGTCAATGTGTGCACTCAACTTCCAGAGTTAAACCCGTGTGTGGATTCAGCAGTCTGCAGAGACTTTCTCTGCAGAGTCCCAAGACAGGCGTTTTCAGCCCATTACCGGCATATGGAAGAAACAGCAGTAAGCACAGGGAAATATCTGCTTCTAAATCCAAAACGCAGCTATCTAACAGAACGGTTGTCAATGTGTGCACTCAACTTCCAGAGTTAAACCCGTGTGTGGATTCAGCAGTCTGCAGAGACTTTCTCTGCAGAGTCCCAAAACAGGCGTTTTCAGCCCATTACCGGCATATGGAAGAAACAGCAGTAAGCACAGGGAAATATCTGCTTCTAAATCCAAAACGCAGCTATCTAACAGAACGGTTGTCAATGTGTGCACTCAACTTGCAGAGATAAACCCGTGTGTGGATTCAGCAGTCTGCAGAGACTTTCTCTGCAGAGTCCCAAAACAGGCGTTTTCAGCCCATTACCGGCATATGAAAGAAACAGCAGTAAGCACAGGGAAATATCTGCTTCTAAATCCAAAACGCAGCTATCTAACAGAACGGTTGTCAATGTGTGCACTCAACTTCCAGAGTTAAACCCGTGTGTGGATTCAGCAGTCTGCAGAGACTTTCTCTGCAGAGTCCCAAAACAGGCGATTTCAGCCCATTACCGGCATATGGAAGAAACAGCAGTAAGCACAGGGAAATATCTGCTTCTAAATCCAAAACGCAGCTATCTAACAGAACGGTTGTCAATGTGTGCACTCAACTTCCAGAGTTAAACCCGTGTGTGGATTCAGCAGTCTGCAGAGACTTTCTCTGCAGAGTCCCAAAACAGGCGTTTTCAGCCCATTACCGGCATATGGAAGAAACAGCAGTAAGCACAGGGAAATATCTGCTTCTAAATCCAAAACGCAGCTATCTAACAGAACGGTTGTCAATGTGTGCACTCAACTTCCAGAGTTAAACCCGTGTGTGGATTCAGCAGTCTGCAGAGACTTTCTCTGCAGAGTCCCAAAACAGGCGTTTTCAGCCCATTACCGGCATATGGAAGAAACAGCAGTAAGCACAGGGAAATATCTGCTTCTAAATCCAAAACGCAGCTATCTAACAGAACGGTTGTCAATGTGTGCACTCAACTTCCAGAGTTAAACCCGTGTGTGGATTCAGCAGTCTGCAGAGACTTTCTCTGCAGAGTCCCAAAACAGGCGTTTTCAGCCCATTACCGGCATATGGAAGAAACAGCAGTAAGCACAGGGAAATATCTGCTTCTAAATCCAAAACGCAGCTATCTAACAGAACGGTTGTCAATGTGTGCACTCAACTTCCAGAGTTAAACCCGTGTGTGGATTCAGCAGTCTGCAGAGACTTTCTCTGCAGAGTCCCAAGACAGGCGTTTTCAGCCCATTACCGGCATATGGAAGAAACAGCAGTAAGCACAGGGAAATATCTGCTTCTAAATCCAAAACGCAGCTATCTAACAGAACGGTTGTCAATGTGTGCACTCAACTTCCAGAGTTAAACCCGTGTGTGGATTCAGCAGTCTGCAGAGACTTTCTCTGCAGAGTCCCAAAACAGGCGTTTTCAGCCCATTACCGGCATATGGAAGAAACAGCAGTAAGCACAGGGAAATATCTGCTTCTAAATCCAAAAGGCAGCTATCTAACAGAACGGTTGTCAATGTGTGCACTCAACTTGCAGAGATAAACCCGTGTGTGGATTCAGCAGTCTGCAGAGACTTTCTCTGCAGAGTCCCAAAACAGGCGTTTTCAGCCCATTACCGGCATATGAAAGAAACAGCAGTAAGCACAGGGAAATATCTGCTTCTAAATCCAAAACGCAGCTATCTAACAGAACGGTTGTCAATGTGTGCACTCAACTTCCAGAGTTAAACCCGTGTGTGGATTCAGCAGTCTGCAGAGACTTTCTCTGCAGAGTCCCAAAACAGGCGATTTCAGCCCATTACCGGCATATGGAAGAAACAGCAGTAAGCACAGGGAAATATCTGCTTCTAAATCCAAAACGCAGCTATCTAACAGAACGGTTGTCAATGTGTGCACTCAACTTCCAGAGTTAAACCCGTGTGTGGATTCAGCAGTCTGCAGAGACTTTCTCTGCAGAGTCCCAAGACAGGCGTTTTCAGCCCATTACCAGCATATGGAAGAAACAGCAGTAAGCACAGGGAAATATCTGCTTCTAAATCCAAAACGCAGCTATCTAACAGAACGGTTGTCAATGTGTGCACTCAACTTGCAGAGATAAACCCGTGTGTGGATTCAGCAGTCTGCAGAGACTTTCTCTGCAGAGTCCCAAAACAGGCGTTTTCAGCCCATTACCGGCATATGAAAGAAACAGCAGTAAGCACAGGGAAATATCTGCTTCTAAATCCAAAACGCAGCTATCTAACAGAACGGTTGTCAATGTGTGCACTCAACTTCCAGAGTTAAACCCGTGTGTGGATTCAGCAGTCTGCAGAGACTTTCTCTGCAGAGTCCCAAAACAGGCGATTTCAGCCCATTACCGGCATATGGAAGAAACAGCAGTAAGCACAGGGAAATATCTGCTTCTAAATCCAAAACGCAGCTATCTAACAGAACGGTTGTCAATGTGTGCACTCAACTTCCAGAGTTAAACCCGTGTGTGGATTCAGCAGTCTGCAGAGACTTTCTCTGCAGAGTCCCAAGACAGGCGTTTTCAGCCCATTACCAGCATATGGAAGAAACAGCAGTAAGCACAGGGAAATATCTGCTTCTAAATCCAAAACGCAGCTATCTAACAGAACGGTTGTCAATGTGTGCACTCAACTTCCAGAGTTAAACCCGTGTGTGGATTCAGCAGTCTGCAGAGACTTTCTCTGCAGAGTCCCAAAACAGGCGTTTTCAGCCCATTACCGGCATATGGAAGAAACAGCAGTAAGCACAGGGAAATATCTGCTTCTAAATCCAAAACGCAGCTATCTAACAGAACGGTTGTCAATGTGTGCACTCAACTTCCAGAGTTAAACCCGTGTGTGGATTCAGCAGTCTGCAAACACTTTCTCTGCAGAGTCCCAAAACAGGCGTTTTCAGCCCATTACCGGCATATGGAAGAAACAGCAGTAAGCACAGGGACATATCTGCTTCTAAATCCAAAACGCAGCTATCTAACAGAACGGTTGTCAATGTGTGCACTCAACTTCCAGAGTTAAACCCGTGTGTGGATTCAGCAGTCTGCAGAGACTTTCTCTGCAGAGTCCCAAAACAGGCGTTTTCAGCCCATTACCGGCATATGGAAGAAACAGCAGTAAGCACAGGGAAATATCTGCTTCTAAATCCAAAACGCAGCTATCTAACAGAACGGTTGTCAATGTGTGCACTCAACTTCCAGAGTTAAACCCGTGTGTGGATTCAGCAGTCTGCAGAGACTTTCTCTGCAGAGTCCCAAGACAGGCGTTTTCAGCCCATTACCGGCATATGGAAGAAACAGCAGTAAGCACAGGGAAATATCTGCTTCTAAATCCAAAACGCAGCTATCTAACAGAACGGTTGTCAATGTGTGCACTCAACTTCCAGAGTTAAACCCGTGTGTGGATTCAGCAGTCTGCAGAGACTTTCTCTGCAGAGTCCCAAGACAGGCGTTTTCAGCCCATTACCGGCATATGGAAGAAACAGCAGTAAGCACAGGGAAATATCTGCTTCTAAATCCAAAACGCAGCTATCTAACAGAACGGTTGTCAATGTGTGCACTCAACTTGCAGAGATAAACCCGTGTGTGGATTCAGCAGTCTGCAGAGACTTTCTCTGCAGAGTCCCAAAACAGGCGTTTTCAGCCCATTACCGGCATATGAAAGAAACAGCAGTAAGCACAGGGAAATATCTGCTTCTAAATCCAAAACGCAGCTATCTAACAGAACGGTTGTCAATGTGTGCACTCAACTTCCAGAGTTAAACCCGTGTGTGGATTCAGCAGTCTGCAGAGACTTTCTCTGCAGAGTCCCAAGACAGGCATTTTCAGCCCATTACCGGCATATCGAAGAAACAGCAGTAAGCACAGGGAAATATCTGCTTCTAAATCCAAAACGCAGCTATCTAACAGAACGGTTGTCAATGTGTGCACTCAACTTCCAGAGTTAAACCCGTGTGTGGATTCAGCAGTCTGCAGAGACTTTCTCTGCAGAGTCCCAAAACAGGCGTTTTCAGCCCATTACCGGCATATGGAAGAAACAGCAGTAAGCACAGGGAAATATCTGCTTCTAAATCCAAAACGCAGCTATCTAACAGAACGGTTGTCAATGTGTGCACTCAACTTCCAGAGTTAAACCCGTGTGTGGATTCAGCAGTCTGCAGAGACTTTCTCTGCAGAGTCCCAAAACAGGCGTTTTCAGCCCATTACCGGCATATGGAAGAAACAGCAGTAAGCACAGGGAAATATCTGCTTCTAAATCCAAAACGCAGCTATCTAACAGAACGGTTGTCAATGTGTGCACTCAACTTCCAGAGTTAAACCCGTGTGTGGATTCAGCAGTCTGCAAACACTTTCTCTGCAGAGTCCCAAAACAGGCGTTTTCAGCCCATTACCGGCATATGGAAGAAACAGCAGTAAGCACAGGGAAATATCTGCTTCTAAATCCAAAACGCAGCTATCTAACAGAACGGTTGTCAATGTGTGCACTCAACTTCCAGAGTTAAACCCGTGTGTGGATTCAGCAGTCTGCAGAGACTTTCTCTGCAGAGTCCCAAAACAGGCGTTTTCAGCCCATTACCGGCATATGGAAGAAACAGCAGTAAGCACAGGGAAATATCTGCTTCTAAATCCAAAACGCAGCTATCTAACAGAACGGTTGTCAATGTGTGCACTCAACTTCCAGAGTTAAACCCGTGTGTGGATTCAGCAGTCTGCAGAGACTTTCTCTGCAGAGTCCCAAGACAGGCGTTTTCAGCCCATTACCGGCATATGGAAGAAACAGCAGTAAGCACAGGGAAATATCTGCTTCTAAATCCAAAACGCAGCTATCTAACAGAACGGTTGTCAATGTGTGCACTCAACTTCCAGAGTTAAACCCGTGTGTGGATTCAGCAGTCTGCAGAGACTTTCTCTGCAGAGTCCCAAAACAGGCGTTTTCAGCCCATTACCGGCATATGGAAGAAACAGCAGTAAGCACAGGGAAATATCTGCTTCTAAATCCAAAACGCAGCTATCTAACAGAACGGTTGTCAATGTGTGCACTCAACTTCCAGAGTTAAACCCGTGTGTGGATTCAGCAGTCTGCAGAGACTTTCTCTGCAGAGTCCCAAAACAGGCGTTTTCAGCCCATTACCGGCATATGGAAGAAACAGCAGTAAGCACAGGGAAATATCTGCTTCTAAATCCAAAACGCAGCTATCTAACAGAACGGTTGTCAATGTGTGCACTCAACTTCCAGAGTTAAACCCGTGTGTGGATTCAGCAGTCTGCAGAGACTTTCTCTGCAGAGTCCCAAGACAGGCGTTTTCAGCCCATTACCGGCATATGGAAGAAACAGCAGTAAGCACAGGGAAATATCTGCTTCTAAATCCAAAACGCAGCTATCTAACAGAACGGTTGTCAATGTGTGCACTCAACTTCCAGAGTTAAACCCGTGTGTGGATTCAGCAGTCTGCAGAGACTTTCTCTGCAGAGTCCCAAAACAGGCGTTTTCAGCCCATTACCGGCATATGGAAGAAACAGCAGTAAGCACAGGGAAATATCTGCTTCTAAATCCAAAACGCAGCTATCTAACAGAACGGTTGTCAATGTGTGCACTCAACTTCCAGAGTTAAACCCGTGCGTGGATTCAGCAGTCTGCAGAGACTTTCTCTGCAGAGTCCCAAAACAGGCGTTTTCAGCCCATTACCGGCATATGGAAGAAACAGCAGTAAGCACAGGGAAATATCTGCTTCTAAATCCAAAACGCAGCTATCTAACAGAACGGTTGTCAATGTGTGCACTCAACTTCCAGAGTTAAACCCGTGTGTGGATTCAGCAGTCTGCAGAGACTTTCTCTGCAGAGTCCCAAAACAGGCGTTTTCAGCCCATTACCGGCATATGGAAGAAACAGCAGTAAGCACAGGGAAATATCTGCTTCTAAATCCAAAACGCAGCTATCTAACAGAACGGTTGTCAATGTGTGCACTCAACTTCCAGAGTTAAACCCGTGTGTGGATTCAGCAGTCTGCAGAGACTTTCTCTGCAGAGTCCCAAGACAGGCGTTTTCAGCCCATTACCGGCATATGGAAGAAACAGCAGTAAGCACAGGGAAATATCTGCTTCTAAATCCAAAACGCAGCTATCTAACAGAACGGTTGTCAATGTGTGCACTCAACTTCCAGAGTTAAACCCGTGTGTGGATTCAGCAGTCTGCAGAGACTTTCTCTGCAGAGTCCCAAAACAGGCGTTTTCAGCCCATTACCGGCATATGGAAGAAACAGCAGTAAGCACAGGGAAATATCTGCTTCTAAATCCAAAACGCAGCTATCTAACAGAACGGTTGTCAATGTGTGCACTCAACTTCCAGAGTTAAACCCGTGTGTGGATTCAGCAGTCTGCAAACACTTTCTCTGCAGAGTCCCAAAACAGGCGTTTTCAGCCCATTACCGGCATATGGAAGAAACAGCAGTAAGCACAGGGAAATATCTGCTTCTAAATCCAAAACGCAGCTATCTAACAGAACGGTTGTCAATGTGTGCACTCAACTTCCAGAGTTAAACCCGTGTGGATTCAGCAGTCTGCAGAGACTTTCTCTGCAGAGTCCCAAAACAGGCGTTTTCAGCCCATTACCGGCATATGGAAGAAACAGCAGTAAGCACAGGGAAATATCTGCTTCTAAATCCAAAACGCAGCTATCTAACAGAACGGTTGTCAATGTGTGCACTCAACTTCCAGAGTTAAACCCGTGTGTGGATTCAGCAGTCTGCAAACACTTTCTGTGCAGAGTCTGAAAACAGGCCTTTCCGGCCCGGTACCGGCATATATAAGAAAGAGCATTAAGACTGCGTCTAAAACTCAGAAGAAACGTTTCTTTCAACCTGCTCGGCCGTGTGTTCTTTGACCTAAGGGAGTTTAATCTATGTTTAGATTCAGCGAGATAGAAACACGTTTATTCTAGGAGCTGTCTTTGGATATTCCGGAATGAATGGGAGTATATGCTGTAAAGAGAAATATCTGTTTCTAAAACCAAAATGGATCTATCTAGCAGAGTGGTTGTGAATGTGTGCCTTTGGCTTAAAGAGGTAAACTGCTCTTCTCATGTAGCACTTTAGAAACCCTTTATATGCAAATTCTCATACAGGCCTTTCCAGCAAAACACCAGCCTAAAGGAAATAGCAGTAAGACTGCATCTTTAACATGGACGAAACTGTTTTCAAACTGCTCTGCTGTGTGTTCATTCATATAAGAGACTTGAATATATGTTCAGATTCAGCTAATTAGCAACACGTTTCTTCCAGGAGCTGTGTTTGCCTATTCCAGAGTATACTGGAGTATAAGATGTAAAGACAAATGTCTCGTTCCAAAAGAAAAACGGATGATCTAATGGAATGGTTGTCAATGTGTGCATTCAACTTACTGAGCTAAACTGCTGTTTGTATGCAGCAGTTTAGAAAACATTTCTGTGTAGATTCTCAAATAGACATTTCCAGCAAAATACCGGCCTATAAGAAATAGCAGTAAGACTGCGTCTAAAACTCAGAGGGAACGTTTCTTTCAAACTGCTCTGCAGTGTGTTCGTTCACCAAAGGTCGTTGAATCTATGTTTGGATTCAGCGAGTTTGAAACACGTTTATTCTAGGAGCTGCATTTCGATATTCCAGAGTGTATGGGAGTAAATGCTGTAAAGAGAAATATCTGTTTCTAAAACCAAAACGGAGCTATCTAACAGAATGGTTGTGAATGTGTGCATTCAACTTAAAGGGTTAATCTGCTCTTCTTAGGCAGCAGTTTAGAAACCCTTTATATGCAAATTCTAAAATCAACATTTGCAGCAAAACACCAGCCTAAAAGAAGTAGCAGTAAGACTGCATCTATAACATAGAAGAAACGTTTTCTTCAAAATGCTCTGCTCTGTGTTCATTCAACTAAGAGTCTTGAGTATATGTTCAGATTCAGCGAGTAAGAAACACGTTTCTTCCAGGAGCTGCATTTGCATATTCCAGAGTGTACTGGAGTATAAGGTTTAAAGTGAAATATCTGGTTCTAAAACAAACACGGAGCCATCTAACAGAATGGTTGTCACTGTGTGCATTCAGCTTATTGAGATAAACTGTTGTTTCTATGCAGCAGTTTAGAAAAGATTTTTGTGCAGATTCTAAAACAGACATTCCCAGCAAAATACCGGCCTCTAAGAAATAGCAATAAGACTGCGTCTAAAACTCAAATAAAACGTTTCTTTCAAACTGCTGTGCTGTGTGTTCGTTCACCTAAGGGAGTTGAATCTATGTTTAGATTCAGCGACTTAGAAACACGTCTATTCTGGGAGCTGCGTTTGGCTATTCCAGAATGAATGGGAGTATATGCTGTAACTAGAAACACAGGCTTCTAAAACCAAAACGGAGCTAGCTAACAGAATGATTGTGAATGAGGGCATTCAACTTAACGAATTAAACTGCTCCACTTATGCAGCAGTTTACAAACCATTTGTATGGAAATTCTAAAACCAACATTTCCAGGAAAACACCAGCCTAAAAGCAATAGCAGTAACAGTGCATCTATAACATGGAAGAAATGTTTTTTTCAAACTCCTCTGCCGCGTGTTCATTCACCTAAGAGACTTCAATATATGCTCAGATTCAGCGAGTTACAAACACGTTTCTTCCAGGAGCTGCGTTTGCATATATCAGAGTGTACTGGGGTACAAGATGTAAAGGGAAATATCTGATTATACGTAGAAACCCGTTTCTTTTAGGAGCTGCGTTTGGATATTCCAGAGTGAATGAGAGTATACGCTGTAAAGAGAAATAACTTCTTCTAAAACCAAAAGGCAGCTATGTAACTGAATGGTTGTCAATGCGTGCATTCACCTTCCAGAGATGAACTCGTGTGTGGATTCAGCAGTCTGCAAACACTTTCTGTGCAGAGTCCCAAAACAGGCGTTTTCAGCCCAATACCGGCATATGGAAGAAACAGCAGTAAGCACAGGGAAATATCTGCTTCTAAATCCAAAACGCAGCTATCTAACAGAACGGTTGTCAATGTGTGCACTCAACTTCCAGAGTTAAACCCGTGTGTGGATTCAGCAGTCTGCAAACACTTTCTCTGCAGAGTCCCAAAACAGGCGTTTTCAGCCCATTACCGGCATATGGAAGAAACAGCAGTAAGCACAGGGAAATATCTGCTTCTAAATCCAAAACGCAGCTATCTAACAGAACGGTTGTCAATGTGTGCACTCAACTTCCAGAGTTAAACCCGTGTGTGGATTCAGCAGTCTGCAGAGACTTTCTCTGCAGAGTCCCAAAACAGGCGTTTTCAGCCCATTACCGGCATATGGAAGAAACAGCAGTAAGCACAGGGAAATATCTGCTTCTAAATCCAAAACGCAGCTATCTAACAGAACGGTTGTCAATGTGTGCACTCAACTTCCAGAGTTAAACCCGTGTGTGGATTCAGCAGTCTGCAGAGACTTTCTCTGCAGAGTCCCAAAACAGGCGTTTTCAGCCCATTACCGGCATATGGAAGAAACAGTAGTAAGCACAGGGAAATATCTGCTTCTAAATCCAAAACGCAGCTATCTAACAGAACGGTTGTCAATGTGTGCACTCAACTTCCAGAGTTAAACCCGTGTGTGGATTCAGCAGTCTGCAGAGACTTTCTCTGCAGAGTCCCAAAACAGGCGTTTTCAGCCCATTACCGGCATATGGAAGAAACAACAGTAAGCACAGGGAAATATCTGCTTCTAAATCCAAAACGCAGCTATCTAACAGAACGGTTGTCAATGTGTGCACTCAACTTCCAGAGTTAAACCCGTGTGTGGATTCAGCAGTCTGCAAACACTTTCTGTGCAGAGTCTGAAAACAGGCCTTTCCGGCCCGGTACCGGCATATATAAGAAAGAGCATTAAGACTGCGTCTAAATCTCAGAAGAAACGTTTCTTTCAACCTGCTCAGCCGTGTGTTCTTTGACCTAAGGGAGTTTAATCTATGTTTAGATTCAGCGAGATAGAAACACGTTTATTCTAGGAGCTGTCTTTGGATATTCCGGAATGAATGGGAGTATATGCTGTAAAGAGAAATATCTGTTTCTAAAACCAAAATGGATCTATCTAGCAGAGTGGTTGTGAATGTGTGCCTTTGGCTTAAAGAGGTAAACTGCTCTTCTCATGCAGCACTTTAGAAACCCTTTATATGCAAATTCTCATACAGGCCTTTCCAGCAAAACACCAGCCTAAAGGAAATAGCAGTAAGACTGCATCTTTAACATGGACGAAACTGTTTTCAAACTGCTCTGCTGTGTGTTCATTCATATAAGAGACTTGAATATATGTTCAGATTCAGCTAATTAGCAACACGTTTCTTCCAGGAGCTGTGTTTGCCTATTCCAGAGTATACTGGAGTATAAGATGTAAAGACAAATGTCTCGTTCCAAAAGAAAAACGGATGATCTAATGGAATGGTTGTCAATGTGTGCATTCAACTTACTGAGCTAAACTGCTGTTTGTATGCAGCAGTTTAGAAAACATTTCTGTGTAGATTCTCAAATAGACATTTCCAGCAAAATACCGGCCTATAAGAAATAGCAGTAAGACTGCGTCTAAAACTCAGAGGGAACGTTTCTTTCAAACTGCTCTGCAGTGTGTTCGTTCACCAAAGGTCGTTGAATCTATGTTTGGATTCAGCGAGTTTGAAACACGTTTATTCTAGGAGCTGCATTTCGATATTCCAGAGTGTATGGGAGTAAATGCTGTAAAGAGAAATATCTGTTTCTAAAACCAAAACGGAGCTATCTAACAGAATGGTTGTGAATGTGTGCATTCAACTTAAAGGGTTAATCTGCTCTTCTTAGGCAGCAGTTTAGAAACCCTTTATATGCAAATTCTAAAATCAACATTTGCAGCAAAACACCAGCCTAAAAGAAGTAGCAGTAAGACTGCATCTATAACATAGAAGAAACGTTTTCTTCAAAATGCTCTGCTCTGTGTTCATTCAACTAAGAGTCTTGAGTATATGTTCAGATTCAGCGAGTAAGAAACACGTTTCTTCCAGGAGCTGCATTTGCATATTCCAGAGTGTACTGGAGTATAAGGTTTAAAGTGAAATATCTGGTTCTAAAACAAACACGGAGCCATCTAACAGAATGGTTGTCACTGTGTGCATTCAGCTTATTGAGATAAACTGTTGTTTCTATGCAGCAGTTTAGAAAAGATTTTTGTGCAGATTCTAAAACAGACATTCCCAGCAAAATACCGGCCTCTAAGAAATAGCAATAAGACTGCGTCTAAAACTCAAATAAAACGTTTCTTTCAAACTGCTGTGCTGTGTGTTCGTTCACCTAAGGGAGTTGAATCTATGTTTAGATTCAGCGACTTAGAAACACGTCTATTCTGGGAGCTGCGTTTGGCTATTCCAGAATGAATGGGAGTATATGCTGTAACTAGAAACACAGGCTTCTAAAACCAAAACGGAGCTAGCTAACAGAATGATTGTGAATGAGGGCATTCAACTTAACGAATTAAACTGCTCCACTTATGCAGCAGTTTACAAACCATTTGTATGGAAATTCTAAAACCAACATTTCCAGGAAAACACCAGCCTAAAAGCAATAGCAGTAACAGTGCATCTATAACATGGAAGAAATGTTTTTTTCAAACTCCTCTGCCGCGTGTTCATTCACCTAAGAGACTTCAATATATGCTCAGATTCAGCGAGTTACAAACACGTTTCTTCCAGGAGCTGCGTTTGCATATATCAGAGTGTACTGGGGTACAAGATGTAAAGGGAAATATCTGATTATACGTAGAAACCCGTTTCTTTTAGGAGCTGCGTTTGGATATTCCAGAGTGAATGAGAGTATACGCTGTAAAGAGAAATAACTTCTTCTAAAACCAAAAGGCAGCTATGTAACTGAATGGTTGTCAATGCGTGCATTCACCTTCCAGAGATGAACTCGTGTGTGGATTCAGCAGTCTGCAAACACTTTCTGTGCAGAGTCCCAAAACAGGCGTTTTCAGCCCAATACCGGCATATGGAAGAAACAGCAGTAAGCACAGGGAAATATCTGCTTCTAAATCCAAAACGCAGCTATCTAACAGAACGGTTGTCAATGTGTGCACTCAACTTCCAGAGTTAAACCCGTGTGTGGATTCAGCAGTCTGCAAACACTTTCTCTGCAGAGTCCCAAAACAGGCGTTTTCAGCCCATTACCGGCATATGGAAGAAACAGCAGTAAGCACAGGGAAATATCTGCTTCTAAATCCAAAACGCAGCTATCTAACAGAACGGTTGTCAATGTGTGCACTCAACTTCCAGAGTTAAACCCGTGTGTGGATTCAGCAGTCTGCAGAGACTTTCTCTGCAGAGTCCCAAAACAGGCGTTTTCAGCCCATTACCGGCATATGGAAGAAACAGCAGTAAGCACAGGGAAATATCTGCTTCTAAATCCAAAACGCAGCTATCTAACAGAACGGTTGTCAATGTGTGCACTCAACTTCCAGAGTTAAACCCGTGTGTGGATTCAGCAGTCTGCAGAGACTTTCTCTGCAGAGTCCCAAAACAGGCGTTTTCAGCCCATTACCGGCATATGGAAGAAACAGCAGTAAGCACAGGGAAATATCTGCTTCTAAATCCAAAACGCAGCTATCTAACAGAACGGTTGTCAATGTGTGCACTCAACTTCCAGAGTTAAACCCGTGTGTGGATTCAGCAGTCTGCAGAGACTTTCTCTGCAGAGTCCCAAGACAGGCGTTTTCAGCCCATTACCGGCATATGGAAGAAACAGCAGTAAGCACAGGGAAATATCTGCTTCTAAATCCAAAACGCAGCTATCTAACAGAACGGTTGTCAATGTGTGCACTCAACTTCCAGAGTTAAACCCGTGTGTGGATTCAGCAGTCTGCAGAGACTTTCTCTGCAGAGTCCCAAAACAGGCGTTTTCAGCCCATTACCGGCATATGGAAGAAACAGCAGTAAGCACAGGGAAATATCTGCTTCTAAATCCAAAAGGCAGCTATCTAACAGAACGGTTGTCAATGTGTGCACTCAACTTGCAGAGATAAACCCGTGTGTGGATTCAGCAGTCTGCAGAGACTTTCTCTGCAGAGTCCCAAAACAGGCGTTTTCAGCCCATTACCGGCATATGAAAGAAACAGCAGTAAGCACAGGGAAATATCTGCTTCTAAATCCAAAACGCAGCTATCTAACAGAACGGTTGTCAATGTGTGCACTCAACTTCCAGAGTTAAACCCGTGTGTGGATTCAGCAGTCTGCAGAGACTTTCTCTGCAGAGTCCCAAAACAGGCGATTTCAGCCCATTACCGGCATATGGAAGAAACAGCAGTAAGCACAGGGAAATATCTGCTTCTAAATCCAAAACGCAGCTATCTAACAGAACGGTTGTCAATGTGTGCACTCAACTTCCAGAGTTAAACCCGTGTGTGGATTCAGCAGTCTGCAGAGACTTTCTCTGCAGAGTCCCAAGACAGGCGTTTTCAGCCCATTACCAGCATATGGAAGAAACAGCAGTAAGCACAGGGAAATATCTGCTTCTAAATCCAAAACGCAGCTATCTAACAGAACGGTTGTCAATGTGTGCACTCAACTTGCAGAGATAAACCCGTGTGTGGATTCAGCAGTCTGCAGAGACTTTCTCTGCAGAGTCCCAAAACAGGCGTTTTCAGCCCATTACCGGCATATGAAAGAAACAGCAGTAAGCACAGGGAAATATCTGCTTCTAAATCCAAAACGCAGCTATCTAACAGAACGGTTGTCAATGTGTGCACTCAACTTCCAGAGTTAAACCCGTGTGTGGATTCAGCAGTCTGCAGAGACTTTCTCTGCAGAGTCCCAAAACAGGCGATTTCAGCCCATTACCGGCATATGGAAGAAACAGCAGTAAGCACAGGGAAATATCTGCTTCTAAATCCAAAACGCAGCTATCTAACAGAACGGTTGTCAATGTGTGCACTCAACTTCCAGAGTTAAACCCGTGTGTGGATTCAGCAGTCTGCAGAGACTTTCTCTGCAGAGTCCCAAGACAGGCGTTTTCAGCCCATTACCAGCATATGGAAGAAACAGCAGTAAGCACAGGGAAATATCTGCTTCTAAATCCAAAACGCAGCTATCTAACAGAACGGTTGTCAATGTGTGCACTCAACTTCCAGAGTTAAACCCGTGTGTGGATTCAGCAGTCTGCAGAGACTTTCTCTGCAGAGTCCCAAAACAGGCGTTTTCAGCCCATTACCGGCATATGGAAGAAACAGCAGTAAGCACAGGGAAATATCTGCTTCTAAATCCAAAACGCAGCTATCTAACAGAACGGTTGTCAATGTGTGCACTCAACTTCCAGAGTTAAACCCGTGTGTGGATTCAGCAGTCTGCAAACACTTTCTCTGCAGAGTCCCAAAACAGGCGTTTTCAGCCCATTACCGGCATATGGAAGAAACAGCAGTAAGCACAGGGACATATCTGCTTCTAAATCCAAAACGCAGCTATCTAACAGAACGGTTGTCAATGTGTGCACTCAACTTCCAGAGTTAAACCCGTGTGTGGATTCAGCAGTCTGCAGAGACTTTCTCTGCAGAGTCCCAAAACAGGCGTTTTCAGCCCATTACCGGCATATGGAAGAAACAGCAGTAAGCACAGGGAAATATCTGCTTCTAAATCCAAAACGCAGCTATCTAACAGAACGGTTGTCAATGTGTGCACTCAACTTCCAGAGTTAAACCCGTGTGTGGATTCAGCAGTCTGCAGAGACTTTCTCTGCAGAGTCCCAAGACAGGCGTTTTCAGCCCATTACCGGCATATGGAAGAAACAGCAGTAAGCACAGGGAAATATCTGCTTCTAAATCCAAAACGCAGCTATCTAACAGAACGGTTGTCAATGTGTGCACTCAACTTCCAGAGTTAAACCCGTGTGTGGATTCAGCAGTCTGCAGAGACTTTCTCTGCAGAGTCCCAAGACAGGCGTTTTCAGCCCATTACCGGCATATGGAAGAAACAGCAGTAAGCACAGGGAAATATCTGCTTCTAAATCCAAAACGCAGCTATCTAACAGAACGGTTGTCAATGTGTGCACTCAACTTGCAGAGATAAACCCGTGTGTGGATTCAGCAGTCTGCAGAGACTTTCTCTGCAGAGTCCCAAAACAGGCGTTTTCAGCCCATTACCGGCATATGAAAGAAACAGCAGTAAGCACAGGGAAATATCTGCTTCTAAATCCAAAACGCAGCTATCTAACAGAACGGTTGTCAATGTGTGCACTCAACTTCCAGAGTTAAACCCGTGTGTGGATTCAGCAGTCTGCAGAGACTTTCTCTGCAGAGTCCCAAGACAGGCATTTTCAGCCCATTACCGGCATATCGAAGAAACAGCAGTAAGCACAGGGAAATATCTGCTTCTAAATCCAAAACGCAGCTATCTAACAGAACGGTTGTCAATGTGTGCACTCAACTTCCAGAGTTAAACCCGTGTGTGGATTCAGCAGTCTGCAGAGACTTTCTCTGCAGAGTCCCAAAACAGGCGTTTTCAGCCCATTACCGGCATATGGAAGAAACAGCAGTAAGCACAGGGAAATATCTGCTTCTAAATCCAAAACGCAGCTATCTAACAGAACGGTTGTCAATGTGTGCACTCAACTTCCAGAGTTAAACCCGTGTGTGGATTCAGCAGTCTGCAGAGACTTTCTCTGCAGAGTCCCAAAACAGGCGTTTTCAGCCCATTACCGGCATATGGAAGAAACAGCAGTAAGCACAGGGAAATATCTGCTTCTAAATCCAAAACGCAGCTATCTAACAGAACGGTTGTCAATGTGTGCACTCAACTTCCAGAGTTAAACCCGTGTGTGGATTCAGCAGTCTGCAAACACTTTCTCTGCAGAGTCCCAAAACAGGCGTTTTCAGCCCATTACCGGCATATGGAAGAAACAGCAGTAAGCACAGGGAAATATCTGCTTCTAAATCCAAAACGCAGCTATCTAACAGAACGGTTGTCAATGTGTGCACTCAACTTCCAGAGTTAAACCCGTGTGTGGATTCAGCAGTCTGCAGAGACTTTCTCTGCAGAGTCCCAAAACAGGCGTTTTCAGCCCATTACCGGCATATGGAAGAAACAGCAGTAAGCACAGGGAAATATCTGCTTCTAAATCCAAAACGCAGCTATCTAACAGAACGGTTGTCAATGTGTGCACTCAACTTCCAGAGTTAAACCCGTGTGTGGATTCAGCAGTCTGCAGAGACTTTCTCTGCAGAGTCCCAAGACAGGCGTTTTCAGCCCATTACCGGCATATGGAAGAAACAGCAGTAAGCACAGGGAAATATCTGCTTCTAAATCCAAAACGCAGCTATCTAACAGAACGGTTGTCAATGTGTGCACTCAACTTCCAGAGTTAAACCCGTGTGTGGATTCAGCAGTCTGCAGAGACTTTCTCTGCAGAGTCCCAAAACAGGCGTTTTCAGCCCATTACCGGCATATGGAAGAAACAGCAGTAAGCACAGGGAAATATCTGCTTCTAAATCCAAAACGCAGCTATCTAACAGAACGGTTGTCAATGTGTGCACTCAACTTCCAGAGTTAAACCCGTGTGTGGATTCAGCAGTCTGCAGAGACTTTCTCTGCAGAGTCCCAAAACAGGCGTTTTCAGCCCATTACCGGCATATGGAAGAAACAGCAGTAAGCACAGGGAAATATCTGCTTCTAAATCCAAAACGCAGCTATCTAACAGAACGGTTGTCAATGTGTGCACTCAACTTCCAGAGTTAAACCCGTGTGTGGATTCAGCAGTCTGCAGAGACTTTCTCTGCAGAGTCCCAAGACAGGCGTTTTCAGCCCATTACCGGCATATGGAAGAAACAGCAGTAAGCACAGGGAAATATCTGCTTCTAAATCCAAAACGCAGCTATCTAACAGAACGGTTGTCAATGTGTGCACTCAACTTCCAGAGTTAAACCCGTGTGTGGATTCAGCAGTCTGCAGAGACTTTCTCTGCAGAGTCCCAAAACAGGCGTTTTCAGCCCATTACCGGCATATGGAAGAAACAGCAGTAAGCACAGGGAAATATCTGCTTCTAAATCCAAAACGCAGCTATCTAACAGAACGGTTGTCAATGTGTGCACTCAACTTCCAGAGTTAAACCCGTGCGTGGATTCAGCAGTCTGCAGAGACTTTCTCTGCAGAGTCCCAAAACAGGCGTTTTCAGCCCATTACCGGCATATGGAAGAAACAGCAGTAAGCACAGGGAAATATCTGCTTCTAAATCCAAAACGCAGCTATCTAACAGAACGGTTGTCAATGTGTGCACTCAACTTCCAGAGTTAAACCCGTGTGTGGATTCAGCAGTCTGCAGAGACTTTCTCTGCAGAGTCCCAAAACAGGCGTTTTCAGCCCATTACCGGCATATGGAAGAAACAGCAGTAAGCACAGGGAAATATCTGCTTCTAAATCCAAAACGCAGCTATCTAACAGAACGGTTGTCAATGTGTGCACTCAACTTCCAGAGTTAAACCCGTGTGTGGATTCAGCAGTCTGCAGAGACTTTCTCTGCAGAGTCCCAAGACAGGCGTTTTCAGCCCATTACCGGCATATGGAAGAAACAGCAGTAAGCACAGGGAAATATCTGCTTCTAAATCCAAAACGCAGCTATCTAACAGAACGGTTGTCAATGTGTGCACTCAACTTCCAGAGTTAAACCCGTGTGTGGATTCAGCAGTCTGCAGAGACTTTCTCTGCAGAGTCCCAAAACAGGCGTTTTCAGCCCATTACCGGCATATGGAAGAAACAGCAGTAAGCACAGGGAAATATCTGCTTCTAAATCCAAAACGCAGCTATCTAACAGAACGTTTGTCAATGTGTGCACTCAACTTCCAGAGTTAAACCCGTGTGTGGATTCAGCAGTCTGCAAACACTTTCTCTGCAGAGTCCCAAAACAGGCGTTTTCAGCCCATTACCGGCATATGGAAGAAACAGCAGTAAGCACAGGGAAATATCTGCTTCTAAATCCAAAACGCAGCTATCTAACAGAACGGTTGTCAATGTGTGCACTCAACTTCCAGAGTTAAACCCGTGTGTGGATTCAGCAGTCTGCAGACACTTTCTCTGCAGAGTCTGAAAACAGGCCTTTCCGGCCCGGTACCGGCATATATAAGAAAGAGCATTAAGACTGCGTCTAAAACTCAGAAGAAACGTTTCTTTCAACCTGCTCGGCCGTGTGTTCTTTGACCTAAGGGAGTTTAATCTATGTTTAGATTCAGCGAGATAGAAACACGTTTATTCTAGGAGCTGTCTTTGGATATTCCGGAATGAATGGGAGTATATGCTGTAAAGAGAAATATCTGTTTCTAAAACCAAAATGGATCTATCTAGCAGAGTGGTTGTGAATGTGTGCCTTTGGCTTAAAGAGGTAAACTGCTCTTCTCATGCAGCACTTTAGAAACCCTTTATATGCAAATTCTCATACAGGCCTTTCCAGCAAAACACCAGCCTAAAGGAAATAGCAGTAAGACTGCATCTTTAACATGGACGAAACTGTTTTCAAACTGCTCTGCTGTGTGTTCATTCATATAAGAGACTTGAATATATGTTCAGATTCAGCTAATTAGCAACACGTTTCTTCCAGGAGCTGTGTTTGCCTATTCCAGAGTATACTGGAGTATAAGATGTAAAGACAAATGTCTCGTTCCAAAAGAAAAACGGATGATCTAATGGAATGGTTGTCAATGTGTGCATTCAACTTACTGAGCTAAACTGCTGTTTGTATGCAGCAGTTTAGAAAACATTTCTGTGTAGATTCTCAAATAGACATTTCCAGCAAAATACCGGCCTATAAGAAATAGCAGTAAGACTGCGTCTAAAACTCAGAGGGAACGTTTCTTTCAAACTGCTCTGCAGTGTGTTCGTTCACCAAAGGTCGTTGAATCTATGTTTGGATTCAGCGAGTTTGAAACACGTTTATTCTAGGAGCTGCATTTCGATATTCCAGAGTGTATGGGAGTAAATGCTGTAAAGAGAAATATCTGTTTCTAAAACCAAAACGGAGCTATCTAACAGAATGGTTGTGAATGTGTGCATTCAACTTAAAGGGTTAATCTGCTCTTCTTAGGCAGCAGTTTAGAAACCCTTTATATGCAAATTCTAAAATCAACATTTGCAGCAAAACACCAGCCTAAAAGAAGTAGCAGTAAGACTGCATCTATAACATAGAAGAAACGTTTTCTTCAAAATGCTCTGCTCTGTGTTCATTCAACTAAGAGTCTTGAGTATATGTTCAGATTCAGCGAGTAAGAAACACGTTTCTTCCAGGAGCTGCATTTGCATATTCCAGAGTGTACTGGAGTATAAGGTTTAAAGTGAAATATCTGGTTCTAAAACAAACACGGAGCCATCTAACAGAATGGTTGTCACTGTGTGCATTCAGCTTATTGAGATAAACTGTTGTTTCTATGCAGCAGTTTAGAAAAGATTTTTGTGCAGATTCTAAAACAGACATTCCCAGCAAAATACCGGCCTCTAAGAAATAGCAATAAGACTGCGTCTAAAACTCAAATAAAACGTTTCTTTCAAACTGCTGTGCTGTGTGTTCGTTCACCTAAGGGAGTTGAATCTATGTTTAGATTCAGCGACTTAGAAACACGTCTATTCTGGGAGCTGCGTTTGGCTATTCCAGAATGAATGGGAGTATATGCTGTAACTAGAAACACAGGCTTCTAAAACCAAAACGGAGCTAGCTAACAGAATGATTGTGAATGAGGGCATTCAACTTAACGAATTAAACTGCTCCACTTATGCAGCAGTTTACAAACCATTTGTATGGAAATTCTAAAACCAACATTTCCAGGAAAACACCAGCCTAAAAGCAATAGCAGTAACAGTGCATCTATAACATGGAAGAAATGTTTTTTTCAAACTCCTCTGCCGCGTGTTCATTCACCTAAGAGACTTCAATATATGCTCAGATTCAGCGAGTTACAAACACGTTTCTTCCAGGAGCTGCGTTTGCATATATCAGAGTGTACTGGGGTACAAGATGTAAAGGGAAATATCTGATTATACGTAGAAACCCGTTTCTTTTAGGAGCTGCGTTTGGATATTCCAGAGTGAATGAGAGTATACGCTGTAAAGAGAAATAACTTCTTCTAAAACCAAAAGGCAGCTATGTAACTGAATGGTTGTCAATGCGTGCATTCACCTTCCAGAGATGAACTCGTGTGTGGATTCAGCAGTCTGCAAACACTTTCTGTGCAGAGTCCCAAAACAGGCGTTTTCAGCCCAATACCGGCATATGGAAGAAACAGCAGTAAGCACAGGGAAATATCTGCTTCTAAATCCAAAACGCAGCTATCTAACAGAACGGTTGTCAATGTGTGCACTCAACTTCCAGAGTTAAACCCGTGTGTGGATTCAGCAGTCTGCAAACACTTTCTCTGCAGAGTCCCAAAACAGGCGTTTTCAGCCCATTACCGGCATATGGAAGAAACAGCAGTAAGCACAGGGAAATATCTGCTTCTAAATCCAAAACGCAGCTATCTAACAGAACGGTTGTCAATGTGTGCACTCAACTTCCAGAGTTAAACCCGTGTGTGGATTCAGCAGTCTGCAGAGACTTTCTCTGCAGAGTCCCAAAACAGGCGTTTTCAGCCCATTACCGGCATATGGAAGAAACAGCAGTAAGCACAGGGAAATATCTGCTTCTAAATCCAAAACGCAGCTATCTAACAGAACGGTTGTCAATGTGTGCACTCAACTTCCAGAGTTAAACCCGTGTGTGGATTCAGCAGTCTGCAGAGACTTTCTCTGCAGAGTCCCAAAACAGGCGTTTTCAGCCCATTACCGGCATATGGAAGAAACAGCAGTAAGCACAGGGAAATATCTGCTTCTAAATCCAAAACGCAGCTATCTAACAGAACGGTTGTCAATGTGTGCACTCAACTTCCAGAGTTAAACCCGTGTGTGGATTCAGCAGTCTGCAGAGACTTTCTCTGCAGAGTCCCAAAACAGGCGTTTTCAGCCCATTACCGGCATATGGAAGAAACAACAGTAAGCACAGGGAAATATCTGCTTCTAAATCCAAAACGCAGCTATCTAACAGAACGGTTGTCAATGTGTGCACTCAACTTCCAGAGTTAAACCCGTGTGTGGATTCAGCAGTCTGCAAACACTTTCTGTGCAGAGTCTGAAAACAGGCCTTTCCGGCCCGGTACCGGCATATATAAGAAAGAGCATTAAGACTGCGTCTAAATCTCAGAAGAAACGTTTCTTTCAACCTGCTCAGCCGTGTGTTCTTTGACCTAAGGGAGTTTAATCTATGTTTAGATTCAGCGAGATAGAAACACGTTTATTCTAGGAGCTGTCTTTGGATATTCCGGAATGAATGGGAGTATATGCTGTAAAGAGAAATATCTGTTTCTAAAACCAAAATGGATCTATCTAGCAGAGTGGTTGTGAATGTGTGCCTTTGGCTTAAAGAGGTAAACTGCTCTTCTCATGCAGCACTTTAGAAACCCTTTATATGCAAATTCTCATACAGGCCTTTCCAGCAAAACACCAGCCTAAAGGAAATAGCAGTAAGACTGCATCTTTAACATGGACGAAACTGTTTTCAAACTGCTCTGCTGTGTGTTCATTCATATAAGAGACTTGAATATATGTTCAGATTCAGCTAATTAGCAACACGTTTCTTCCAGGAGCTGTGTTTGCCTATTCCAGAGTATACTGGAGTATAAGATGTAAAGACAAATGTCTCGTTCCAAAAGAAAAACGGATGATCTAATGGAATGGTTGTCAATGTGTGCATTCAACTTACTGAGCTAAACTGCTGTTTGTATGCAGCAGTTTAGAAAACATTTCTGTGTAGATTCTCAAATAGACATTTCCAGCAAAATACCGGCCTATAAGAAATAGCAGTAAGACTGCGTCTAAAACTCAGAGGGAACGTTTCTTTCAAACTGCTCTGCAGTGTGTTCGTTCACCAAAGGTCGTTGAATCTATGTTTGGATTCAGCGAGTTTGAAACACGTTTATTCTAGGAGCTGCATTTCGATATTCCAGAGTGTATGGGAGTAAATGCTGTAAAGAGAAATATCTGTTTCTAAAACCAAAACGGAGCTATCTAACAGAATGGTTGTGAATGTGTGCATTCAACTTAAAGGGTTAATCTGCTCTTCTTAGGCAGCAGTTTAGAAACCCTTTATATGCAAATTCTAAAATCAACATTTGCAGCAAAACACCAGCCTAAAAGAAGTAGCAGTAAGACTGCATCTATAACATAGAAGAAACGTTTTCTTCAAAATGCTCTGCTCTGTGTTCATTCAACTAAGAGTCTTGAGTATATGTTCAGATTCAGCGAGTAAGAAACACGTTTCTTCCAGGAGCTGCATTTGCATATTCCAGAGTGTACTGGAGTATAAGGTTTAAAGTGAAATATCTGGTTCTAAAACAAACACGGAGCCATCTAACAGAATGGTTGTCACTGTGTGCATTCAGCTTATTGAGATAAACTGTTGTTTCTATGCAGCAGTTTAGAAAAGATTTTTGTGCAGATTCTAAAACAGACATTCCCAGCAAAATACCGGCCTCTAAGAAATAGCAATAAGACTGCGTCTAAAACTCAAATAAAACGTTTCTTTCAAACTGCTGTGCTGTGTGTTCGTTCACCTAAGGGAGTTGAATCTATGTTTAGATTCAGCGACTTAGAAACACGTCTATTCTGGGAGCTGCGTTTGGCTATTCCAGAATGAATGGGAGTATATGCTGTAACTAGAAACACAGGCTTCTAAAACCAAAACGGAGCTAGCTAACAGAATGATTGTGAATGAGGGCATTCAACTTAACGAATTAAACTGCTCCACTTATGCAGCAGTTTACAAACCATTTGTATGGAAATTCCAAAACCAACATTTCCAGGAAAACACCAGCCTAAAAGCAATAGCAGTAACAGTGCATCTATAACATGGAAGAAATGTTTTTTTCAAACTCCTCTGCCGCGTGTTCATTCACCTAAGAGACTTCAATATATGCTCAGATTCAGCGAGTTACAAACACGTTTCTTCCAGGAGCTGCGTTTGCATATATCAGAGTGTACTGGGGTACAAGATGTAAAGGGAAATATCTGATTATACGTAGAAACCCGTTTCTTTTAGGAGCTGCGTTTGGATATTCCAGAGTGAATGAGAGTATATGCTGTAAAGAGAAATAACTTCTTCTAAAACCAAAAGGCAGCTATGTAACTGAATGGTTGTCAATGCGTGCATTCACCTTCCAGAGATGAACTCGTGTGTGGATTCAGCAGTCTGCAAACACTTTCTGTGCAGAGTCCCAAAACAGGCGTTTTCAGCCCAATACCGGCATATGGAAGAAACAGCAGTAAGCACAGGGAAATATCTGCTTCTAAATCCAAAACGGAGCTATCTAACAGAACGGTTGTCAATGTGTGCACTCAACTTCCAGAGTTAAACCCGTGTGTGGATTCAGCGGTCTGCAAACACTTTCTCTGCAGAGTCCCAAAACAGGCGTTTTCAGCCCATTACCGGCATATGGAAGAAACAGCAGTAAGCACAGGGAAATATCTGCTTCTAAATCCAAAACGCAGCTATCTAACAGAACGGTTGTCAATGTGTGCACTCAACTTCCAGAGTTAAACCCGTGTGTGGATTCAGCAGCCTGCAGACACTTTCTCTGCAGAGTCCCAAAACAGGCGTTTTCAGCCCATTACCGGCATATGGAAGAAACAGCAGTAAGCACAGGGAAATATCTGCTTCTAAATCCAAAACGCAGCTATCTAACAGAACGGTTGTCAATGAGTGCACTCAACTTCCAGAGTTAAACCCGTGTGTGGATTCAGCAGTCTGCAAACACTTTCTCTGCAGAGTCCGAAAACAGGCGTTTTCAGCCCAATACCGGCATTTGGAAGAAACGGCAGTAGGCACAGGGAAATATCTGCTTCTAAATCCAAAACGCAGCTATCTAACAGAACGGTTGTCAATGTGTGCACTCAACTTCCAGAGTTAAACCCGTGTGTGGATTCAGCAGTCTGCAAACACTTTCTCTGCAGAGTCCCAAAACAGGCGTTTTCAGCCCATTACCGGCATATGGAAGAAACAGCAGTAAGCACAGGGAAATATCTGCTTCTAAATCCAAAACGCAGCTATCTAACAGAACGGTTGTCAATGTGTGCACTCAACTTCCAGAGTTAAACCCGTGTGTGGATTCAGCAGTCTGCAGAGACTTTCTCTGCAGAGTCCCAAGACAGGCGTTTTCAGCCCATTACCGGCATATGGAAGAAACAGCAGTAAGCACAGGGAAATATCTGCTTCTAAATCCAAAACGCAGCTATCTAACAGAACGGTTGTCAATGTGTGCACTCAACTTCCAGAGTTAAACCCGTGTGTGGATTCAGCAGTCTGCAGAGACTTTCTCTGCAGAGTCCCAAAACAGGCGTTTTCAGCCCATTACCGGCATATGGAAGAAACAGCAGTAAGCACAGGGAAATATCTGCTTCTAAATCCAAAACGCAGCTATCTAACAGAACGGTTGTCAATGTGTGCACTCAACTTCCAGAGTTAAACCCGTGTGTGGATTCAGCATTCTGCAGAGACTTTCTCTGCAGAGTCCCAAAACAGGCGTTTTCAGCCCATTACCGGCATATGGAAGAAACAGCAGTAAGCACAGGGAAATATCTGCTTCTAAATCCAAAACGCAGCTATCTAACAGAACGGTTGTCAATGTGTGCACTCAACTTCCAGAGTTAAACCCGTGTGTGGATTCAGCAGTCTGCAGAGACTTTCTCTGCAGAGTCCCATAACAGGCGTTTTCAGCCCATTACCGGCATATGGAAGAAACAGCAGTAAGCACAGGGAAATATCTGCTTCTAAATCCAAAACACAGCTATCTAACAGAACGGTTGTCAATGTGTGCACTCAACTTCCAGAGTTAAACCCGTGTGTGGATTCAGCAGTCTGCAAACACTTTCTCTGCAGAGTCCCAAAACAGGCGTTTTCAGCCCATTACCGGCATATGGAAGAAACAGCAGTAAGCACAGGGAAATATCTGCTTCTAAATCCAAAACGCAGCTATCTAACAGAACGGTTGTCAATGTGTGCACTCAACTTCCAGAGTTAAACCCGTGTGTGGATTCAGCAGTCTGCAGAGACTTTCTCTGCAGAGTCCCAAAACAGGCGTTTTCAGCCCATTACCGGCATATGGAAGAAACAGCAGTAAGCACAGGGAAATATCTGCTTCTAAATCCAAAACGCAGCTATCTAACAGAACGGTTGTCAATGTGTGCACTCAACTTCCAGAGTTAAACCCGTGTGTGGATTCAGCAGTCTGCAGAGACTTTCTCTGCAGAGTCCCAAAACAGGCGTTTTCAGCCCATTACCGGCATATGGAAGAAACAGCAGTAAGCACAGGGAAATATCTGCTTCTAAATCCAAAACGCAGCTATCTAACAGAACGGTTGTCAATGTGTGCACTCAACTTCCAGAGTTAAACCCGTGTGTGGATTCAGCAGTCTGCAGAGACTTTCTCTGCAGAGTCCCAAAACAGGCGTTTTCAGCCCATTACCGGCATATGGAAGAAACAGCAGTAAGCACAGGGAAATATCTGCTTCTAAATCCAAAACGCAGCTATCTAACAGAACGGTTGTCAATGTGTGCACTCAACTTCCGGATTTAAACCCGTGTGTGGATTCAGCAGTCTGCAAACACTTTCTCTGCAGAGTCCCAAAACAGGCGTTTTCAGCCCATTACCGGCATATGGAAGAAACAGCAGTAAGCACAGGGAAATATCTGCTTCTAAATCCAAAACGCAGCTATCTAACAGAACGGTTGTCAATGTGTGCACTCAACTTCCAGAGTTAAACCCGTGTGTGGATTCAGCAGTCTGCAGAGACTTTCTCTGCAGAGTCCCAAAACAGGCGTTTTCAGCCCATTACCGGCATATGGAAGAAACAGCAGTAAGCACAGGGAAATATCTGCTTCTAAATCCAAAACACAGCTATCTAACAGAACGGTTGTCAATGTGTGCACTCAACTTCCAGAGTTAAACCCGAGTGTGGATTCAGCAGTCTGCAAACACTTTCTCTGCAGAGTCCCAAAACAGGCGTTTTCAACCCATTACCGGCATATGGAAGAAACAGCAGTAAGCACAGGGAAATATCTGCTTCTAAATCCAAAACGCAGCTATCTAACAGAACGGTTGTCAATGTGTGCACTCAACTTCCAGAGTTAAACCCGTGTGTGGATTCAGCAGTCTGCAGAGACTTTCTCTGCAGAGTCCCAAAACAGGCGTTTTCAGCCCATTACCGGCATATGGAAGAAACAGCAGTAAGCACAGGGAAATATCTGCTTCTAAATCCAAAACGCAGCTATCTAACAGAACGGTTGTCAATGTGTGCACTCAACTTCCAGAGTTAAACCCGTGTGTGGATTCAGCAGTCTGCAGAGACTTTCTCTGCAGAGTCCCAAGACAGGCGTTTTCAGCCCATTACCGGCATATGGAAGAAACAGCAGTAAGCACAGGGAAATATCTGCTTCTAAATCCAAAACGCAGCTATCTAACAGAACGGTTGTCAATGTGTGCACTCAACTTCCAGAGTTAAACCCGTGTGTGGATTCAGCAGTCTGCAGACACTTTCTCTGCAGAGTCTGAAAACAGGCCTTTCCGGCCCGGTACCGGCATATATAAGAAAGAGCATTAAGACTGCGTCTAAAACTCAGAAGAAACGTTTCTTTCAACCTGCTCGGCCGTGTGTTCTTTGACCTAAGGGAGTTTAATCTATGTTTAGATTCAGCGAGATAGAAACACGTTTATTCTAGGAGCTGTCTTTGGATATTCCGGAATGAATGGGAGTATATGCTGTAAAGAGAAATATCTGTTTCTAAAACCAAAATGGATCTATCTAGCAGAGTGGTTGTGAATGTGTGCCTTTGGCTTAAAGAGGTAAACTGCTCTTCTCATGCAGCACTTTAGAAACCCTTTATATGCAAATTCTCATACAGGCCTTTCCAGCAAAACACCAGCCTAAAGGAAATAGCAGTAAGACTGCATCTTTAACATGGACGAAACTGTTTTCAAACTGCTCTGCTGTGTGTTCATTCATATAAGAGACTTGAATATATGTTCAGATTCAGCTAATTAGCAACACGTTTCTTCCAGGAGCTGTGTTTGCCTATTCCAGAGTATACTGGAGTATAAGATGTAAAGACAAATGTCTCGTTCCAAAAGAAAAACGGATGATCTAATGGAATGGTTGTCAATGTGTGCATTCAACTTACTGAGCTAAACTGCTGTTTGTATGCAGCAGTTTAGAAAACATTTCTGTGTAGATTCTCAAATAGACATTTCCAGCAAAATACCGGCCTATAAGAAATAGCAGTAAGACTGCGTCTAAAACTCAGAGGGAACGTTTCTTTCAAACTGCTCTGCAGTGTGTTCGTTCACCAAAGGTCGTTGAATCTATGTTTGGATTCAGCGAGTTTGAAACACGTTTATTCTAGGAGCTGCATTTCGATATTCCAGAGTGTATGGGAGTAAATGCTGTAAAGAGAAATATCTGTTTCTAAAACCAAAACGGAGCTATCTAACAGAATGGTTGTGAATGTGTGCATTCAACTTAAAGGGTTAATCTGCTCTTCTTAGGCAGCAGTTTAGAAACCCTTTATATGCAAATTCTAAAATCAACATTTGCAGCAAAACACCAGCCTAAAAGAAGTAGCAGTAAGACTGCATCTATAACATAGAAGAAACGTTTTCTTCAAAATGCTCTGCTCTGTGTTCATTCAACTAAGAGTCTTGAGTATATGTTCAGATTCAGCGAGTAAGAAACACGTTTCTTCCAGGAGCTGCATTTGCATATTCCAGAGTGTACTGGAGTATAAGGTTTAAAGTGAAATATCTGGTTCTAAAACAAACACGGAGCCATCTAACAGAATGGTTGTCACTGTGTGCATTCAGCTTATTGAGATAAACTGTTGTTTCTATGCAGCAGTTTAGAAAAGATTTTTGTGCAGATTCTAAAACAGACATTCCCAGCAAAATACCGGCCTCTAAGAAATAGCAATAAGACTGCGTCTAAAACTCAAATAAAACGTTTCTTTCAAACTGCTGTGCTGTGTGTTCGTTCACCTAAGGGAGTTGAATCTATGTTTAGATTCAGCGACTTAGAAACACGTCTATTCTGGGAGCTGCG
Source organism: Aotus nancymaae (assembly GCF_030222135.1). Lineage (NCBI taxonomy): Eukaryota > Metazoa > Chordata > Mammalia > Primates > Aotidae > Aotus > Aotus nancymaae. The sequence goes on along the minus strand of NW_026988815.1, from coordinate 108,335 downwards.
TTTGGCTATTCCAGAATGAATGGGAGTATAAGCTGTAACTAGAAACACAGGCTTCTAAAACCAAAACGGAGCTAGCTAACAGAATGATTGTGAATGAGGGCATTCAACTTAACGAATTAAACTGCTCCACTTATGCAGCAGTTTACAAACCATTTGTATGGAAATTCCAAAACCAACATTTCCAGGAAAACACCAGCCTAAAAGCAATAGCAGTAACAGTGCATCTATAACATGGAAGAAATGTTTTTTTCAAACTCCTCTGCCGCGTGTTCATTCACCTAAGAGACTTCAATATATGCTCAGATTCAGCGAGTTACAAACACGTTTCTTCCAGGAGCTGCGTTTGCATATATCAGAGTGTACTGGGGTACAAGATGTAAAGGGAAATATCTGATTATACGTAGAAACCCGTTTCTTTTAGGAGCTGCGTTTGGATATTCCAGAGTGAATGAGAGTATATGCTGTAAAGAGAAATAACTTCTTCTAAAACCAAAAGGCAGCTATGTAACTGAATGGTTGTCAATGCGTGCATTCACCTTCCAGAGATGAACTCGTGTGTGGATTCAGCAGTCTGCAAACACTTTCTGTGCAGAGTCCCAAAACAGGCGTTTTCAGCCCAATACCGGCATATGGAAGAAACAGCAGTAAGCACAGGGAAATATCTGCTTCTAAATCCAAAACGCAGCTATCTAACAGAACGGTTGTCAATGTGTGCACTCAACTTCCAGAGTTAAACCCGTGTGTGGATTCAGCAGTCTGCAAACACTTTCTCTGCAGAGTCCCAAAACAGGCGTTTTCAGCCCATTACCGGCATATGGAAGAAACAGCAGTAAGCACAGGGAAATATCAGCTTCTAAATCCAAAACGCAGCTATCTAACAGAACGGTTGTCAATGTGTGCACTCAACTTCCAGAGTTAAACCCGTGTGTGGATTCAGCAGTCTGCAGACACTTTCTCTGCAGAGTCCCAAAACAGGCGTTTTCAGCCCATTACCGGCATATGGAAGAAACAGCAGTAAGCACAGGGAAATATCTGCTTCTAAATCCAAAACGCAGCTATCTAACAGAACGGTTGTCAATGTGTGCACTCAACTTCCAGAGTTAAACCCGTGTGTGGATTCAGCAGTCTGCAAACACTTTCTCTGCAGAGTCCCAAAACAGGGGTTTTCAGCCCAATACCGGCATTTGGAAGAAACGGCAGTAGGCACAGGGAAATATCTGCTTCTAAATCCAAAACGCAGCTATCTAACAGAACGGTTGTCAATGTGTGCACTCAACTTCCAGAGTTAAACCCGTGTGTGGATTCAGCAGTCTGCAAACACTTTCTCTGCAGAGTCCCAAAACAGGCGTTTTCAGCCCATTACCGGCATATGGAAGAAACAGCAGTAAGCACAGGGAAATATCTGCTTCTAAATCCAAAACGCAGCTATCTAACAGAACGGTTGTCAATGTGTGCACTCAACTTCCAGAGTTAAACCCGTGTGTGGATTCAGCAGTCTGCAGAGACTTTCTCTGCAGAGTCCCAAAACAGGCGTTTTCAGCCCAATACCGGCATTTGGAAGAAACGGCAGTAGGCACAGGGAAATATCTGCTTCTAAATCCAAAACGCAGCTATCTAACAGAACGGTTGTCAATGTGTGCACTCAACTTCCAGAGTTAAACCCGTGTGTGGATTCAGCAGTCTGCAGAGACTTTCTCTGCAGAGTCCCAAGACAGGCGTTTTCAGCCCATTACCGGCATATGGAAGAAACAGCAGTAAGCACAGGGAAATATCTGCTTCTAAATCCAAAACGCAGCTATCTAACAGAACGGTTGTCAATGTGTGCACTCAACTTCCAGAGTTAAACCCGTGTGTGGATTCAGCAGTCTGCAGAGACTTTCTCTGCAGAGTCCCAAAACAGGCGTTTTCAGCCCATTACCGGCATATGGAAGAAACAGCAGTAAGCACAGGGAAATATCTGCTTCTAAATCCAAAACGCAGCTATCTAACAGAACGGTTGTCAATGTGTGCACTCAACTTCCAGAGTTAAACCCGTGTGTGGATTCAGCAGTCTGCAGAGACTTTCTCTGCAGAGTCCCAAAACAGGCGTTTTCAGCCCATTACCGGCATATGGAAGAAACAGCAGTAAGCACAGGGAAATATCTGCTTCTAAATCCAAAACGCAGCTATCTAACAGAACGGTTGTCAATGTGTGCACTCAACTTCCAGAGTTAAACCCGTGTGTGGATTCAGCAGTCTGCAGAGACTTTCTCTGCAGAGTCCCAAGACAGGCGTTTTCAGCCCATTACCGGCATATGGAAGAAACAGCAGTAAGCACAGGGAAATATCTGCTTCTAAATCCAAAACGCAGCTATCTAACAGAACGGTTGTCAATGTGTGCACTCAACTTCCAGAGTTAAACCCGTGTGTGGATTCAGCAGTCTGCAGAGACTTTCTCTGCAGAGTCCCAAAACAGGCGTTTTCAGCCCATTACCGGCATATGGAAGAAACAGCAGTAAGCACAGGGAAATATCTGCTTCTAAATCCAAAACGCAGCTATCTAACAGAACGGTTGTCAATGTGTGCACTCAACTTCCAGAGTTAAACCCGTGTGTGGATTCAGCAGTCTGCAGAGACTTTCTCTGCAGAGTCCCAAAACAGGCGTTTTCAGCCCATTACCAGCATATGGAAGAAACAGCAGTAAGCACAGGGAAATATCTGCTTCTAAATCCAAAACGCAGCTATCTAACAGAACGGTTGTCAATGTGTGCACTCAACTTCCAGAGTTAAACCCGTGTGTGGATTCAGCAGTCTGCAGAGACTTTCTCTGCAGAGTCCCAAAACAGGCGTTTTCAGCCCATTACCGGCATATGGAAGAAACAGCAGTAAGCACAGGGAAATATCTGCTTCTAAATCCAAAACGCAGCTATCTAACAGAACGGTTGTCAATGTGTGCACTCAACTTCCAGAGTTAAACCCGTGTGTGGATTCAGCAGTCTGCAGAGACTTTCTCTGCAGAGTCCCAAAACAGGCGTTTTCAGACCATTACCGGCATATGGAAGAAACAGCAGTAAGCACAGGGAAATATCTGCTTCTAAATCCAAAACACAGCTATCTAACAGAACGGTTGTCAATGTGTGCACTCAACTTCCAGAGTTAAACCCGTGTGTGGATTCAGCAGTCTGCAGAGACTTTCTCTGCAGAGTCCCAAAACAGGCGTTTTCAGCCCATTACCGGCATATGGAAGAAACAGCAGTAAGCACAGGGAAATATCTGCTTCTAAATCCAAAACGCAGCTATCTAACAGAACGGTTGTCAATGTGTGCACTCAACTTCCAGAGTTAAACCCGTGTGTGGATTCAGCAGTCTGCAGAGACTTTCTCTGCAGAGTCCCAAAACAGGCGTTTTCAGCCCATTACCGGCATATGGAAGAAACAGCAGTAAGCACAGGGAAATATCTGCTTCTAAATCCAAAACGCAGCTATCTAACAGAACGGTTGTCAATGTGTGCACTCAACTTCCAGAGTTAAACCCGTGTGTGGATTCAGCATTCTGCAGAGACTTTCTCTGCAGAGTCCCAAAACAGGCGTTTTCAGCCCATTACCGGCATATGGAAGAAACAGCAGTAAGCACAGGGAAATATCTGCTTCTAAATCCAAAACGCAGCTATCTAACAGAACGGTTGTCAATGTGTGCACTCAACTTCCAGAGTTAAACCCGTGTGTGGATTCAGCAGTCTGCAAACACTTTCTCTGCAGTGTCCCAAAACAGGCGTTTTCAGCCCATTACCGGCATATGGAAGAAACAGCAGTAAGCACAGGGAAATATCTGCTTCTAAATCCAAAACGCAGCTATCTAACAGAACGGTTGTCAATGTGTGCACTCAACTTCCAGAGTTAAACCCGTGTGTGGATTCAGCAGTCTGCAGAGTCTTTCTCTGCAGAGTCCCAAAACAGGCGTGTTCAGCCCATTACCGGCATATGGAAGAAACAGCAGTAAGCACAGGGAAATATCTGCTTCTAAATCCAAAACGCAGCTATCTAACAGAACGGTTGTCAATGTGTGCACTCAACTTCCAGAGTTAAACCCGTGTGTGGATTCAGCAGTCTGCAGAGACTTTCTCTGCAGAGTCCCAAAACAGGCGTTTTCAGCCCATTACCGGCATATGGAAGAAACAGCAGTAAGCACAGGGAAATATCTGCTTCTAAATCCAAAACGCAGCTATCTAACAGAACGGTTGTCAATGTGTGCACTCAACTTCCAGAGTTAAACCCGTGTGTGGATTCAGCAGTCTGCAGAGACTTTCTCTGCAGAGTCCCAAAACAGGCGTTTTCAGCCCATTACCGGCATATGGAAGAAACAGCAGTAAGCACAGGGAAATATCTGCTTCTAAATCCAAAACGCAGCTATCTAACAGAACGGTTGTCAATGTGTGCACTCAACTTCCAGAGTTAAACCCGTGTGTGGATTCAGCAGTCTGCAGAGACTTTCTCTGCAGAGTCCCAAAACAGGCGTTTTCAGCCCATTACCGGCATATGGAAGAAACAGCAGTAAGCACAGGGAAATATCTGCTTCTAAATCCAAAACGCAGCTATCTAACAGAACGGTTGTCAATGTGTGCACTCAACTTCCAGAGTTAAACCCGTGTGTGGATTCAGCAGTCTGCAGAGACTTTCTCTGCAGAGTCCCAAAACAGGCGTTTTCAGCCCATTACCGGCATATGGAAGAAACAGCAGTAAGCACAGGGAAATATCTGCTTCTAAATCCAAAACGCAGCTATCTAACAGAACGGTTGTCAATGTGTGCACTCAACTTCCAGAGTTAAACCCGTGTGTGGATTCAGCAGTCTGCAGAGACTTTCTCTGCAGAGTCCCAAAACAGGCGTTTTCAGCCCATTACCGGCATATGGAAGAAACAGCAGTAAGCACAGGGAAATATCTGCTTCTAAATCCAAAACGCAGCTATCTAACAGAACGGTTGTCAATGTGTGCACTCAACTTCCAGAGTTAAACCCGTGTGTGGATTCAGCAGTCTGCAGAGACTTTCTCTGCAGAGTCCCAAAACAGGCGTTTTCAGCCCATTACCGGCATATGGAAGAAACAGCAGTAAGCACAGGGAAATATCTGCTTCTAAATCCAAAACGCAGCTATCTAACAGAACGGTTGTCAATGTGTGCACTCAACTTCCAGAGTTAAACCCGTGTGTGGATTCAGCAGTCTGCAGAGACTTTCTCTGCAGAGTCCCAAAACAGGCGTTTTCAGCCCATTACCGGCATATGGAAGAAACAGCAGTAAGCACAGGGAAATATCTGCTTCTAAATCCAAAACGCAGCTATCTAACAGAACGGTTGTCAATGTGTGCACTCAACTTCCAGAGTTAAACCCGTGTGTGGATTCAGCAGTCTGCAGAGACTTTCTCTGCAGAGTCCCAAAACAGGCGTTTTCAGCCCATTACCGGCATATGGAAGAAACAGCAGTAAGCACAGGGAAATATCTGCTTCTAAATCCAAAACGCAGCTATCTAACAGAACGGTTGTCAATGTGTGCACTCAACTTCCAGAGTTAAACCCGTGTGTGGATTCAGCAGTCTGCAGAGACTTTCTCTGCAGAGTCCCAAAACAGGCGTTTTCAGCCCATTACCGGCATATGGAAGAAACAGCAGTAAGCACAGGGAAATATCTGCTTCTAAATCCAAAACGCAGCTATCTAACAGAACCGTTGTCAATGTGTGCACTCAACTTCCAGAGTTAAAGCCGTGTGTGGATTCAGCAGTCTGCAAACACTTTCTCTGCAGAGTCCCAAAACAGGCGTTTTCAGCCCATTACCGGCATATGGAAGAAACAGCAGTAAGCACAGGGAAATATCTGCTTCTAAATCCAAAACGCAGCTATCTAACAGAACGGTTGTCAATGTGTGCACTCAACTTCCAGAGTTAAACCCGTGTGTGGATTCAGCAGTCTGCAGAGACTTTCTCTGCAGAGTCCCAAAACAGGCGTTTTCAGCCCATTACCGGCATATGGAAGAAACAGCAGTAAGCACAGGGAAATATCTGCTTCTAAATCCAAAACGCAGCTATCTAACAGAACGGTTGTCAATGTGTGCACTCAACTTCCAGAGTTAAACCCGTGTGTGGATTCAGCAGTCTGCAAACACTTTCTCTGCAGAGTCCCAAGACAGGCGTTTTCAGCCCATTACCGGCATATGGAAGAAACAGCAGTAAGCACAGGGAAATATCTGCTTCTAAATCCAAAACGCAGCTATCTAACAGAACGGTTGTCAATGTGTGCACTCAACTTCCAGAGTTAAACCCGTGTGTGGATTCAGCAGTCTGCAGAGACTTTCTCTGCAGAGTCCCAAAACAGGCGTTTTCAGCCCATTACCGGCATATGGAAGAAACAGCAGTAAGCACAGGGAAATATCTGCTTCTAAATCCAAAACGCAGCTATCTAACAGAACGGTTGTCAATGTGTGCACTCAACTTCCAGAGTTAAACCCGTGTGTGGCTTCAGCAGTCTGCAGAGACTTTCTCTGCAGAGTCCCAAAACAGGCGTTTTCAGCCCATTACCGGCATATGGAAGAAACAGCAGTAAGCACAGGGAAATATCTGCTTCTAAATCGAAAACGCAGCTATCTAACAGAACGGTTGTCAATGTGTGCACTCAACTTCCAGAGTTAAACCCGTGTGTGGATTCAGCAGTCTGCAGAGTCCCAAAACAGGCGTTTTCAGCCCATTACCGGCATATGGAAGAAACAGCAGTAAGCACAGGGAAATATCTGCTTCTAAATCCAAAACGCAGCTATCTAACAGAACGGTTGTCAATGTGTGCACTCAACTTCCAGAGTTAAACCCGTGTGTGGATTCAGCAGTCTGCAGAGACTTTCTCTGCAGAGTCCCAAAACAGGCGTTTTCAGCCCATTACCGGCATATGGAAGAAACAGCAGTAAGCACAGGGAAATATCTGCTTCTAAATCCAAAACGCAGCTATCTAACAGAACGGTTGTCAATGTGTGCACTCAACTTCCAGAGTTAAACCCGTGTGTGGATTCAGCAGTCTGCAGAGACTTTCTCTGCAGAGTCCCAAAACAGGCGTTTTCAGCCCATTACCGGCATATGGAAGAAACAGCAGTAAGCACAGGGAAATATCTGCTTCTAAATCCAAAACGCAGCTATCTAACAGAACGGTTGTCAATGTGTGCACTCAACTTCCAGAGTTAAACCCGTGTGTGGATTCAGCAGTCTGCAGAGACTTTCTCTGCAGAGTCCCAAAACAGGCGTTTTCAGCCCATTACCGGCATATGGAAGAAACAGCAGTAAGCACAGGGAAATATCTGCTTCTAAATCCAAAACGCAGCTATCTAACAGAACGGTTGTCAATGTGTGCACTCAACTTCCAGAGTTAAACCCGTGTGTGGATTCAGCAGTCTGCAGAGACTTTCTCTGCAGAGTCCCAAAACAGGCGTTTTCAGCCCATTACCGGCATATGGAAGAAACAGCAGTAAGCACAGGGAAATATCTGCTTCTAAATCCAAAACGCAGCTATCTAACAGAACGGTTGTCAATGTGTGCACTCAACTTCCAGAGTTAAACCCGTGTGTGGATTCAGCAGTCTGCAGAGACTTTCTCTGCAGAGTCCCAAAACAGGCGTTTTCAGCCCATTACCGGCATATGGAAGAAACAGCAGTAAGCACAGGGAAATATCTGCTTCTAAATCCAAAACGCAGCTATCTAACAGAACGGTTGTCAATGTGTGCACTCAACTTCCAGAGTTAAACCCGTGTGTGGATTCAGCAGTCTGCAGAGACTTTCTCTGCAGAGTCCCAAAACAGGCGTTTTCAGCCCATTACCGGCATATGGAAGAAACAGCAGTAAGCACAGGGAAATATCTGCTTCTAAATCCAAAACGCAGCTATCTAACAGAACGGTTGTCAATGTGTGCACTCAACTTCCAGAGTTAAACCCGTGTGTGGATTCAGCAGTCTGCAGAGACTTTCTCTGCAGAGTCCCAAAACAGGCGTTTTCAGCCCATTACCGGCATATGGAAGAAACAGCAGTAAGCACAGGGAAATATCTGCTTCTAAATCCAAAACGCAGCTATCTAACAGAACGGTTGTCAATGTGTGCACTCAACTTCCAGAGTTAAACCCGTGTGTGGATTCAGCAGTCTGCAGAGACTTTCTCTGCAGAGTCCCAAAACAGGCGTTTTCAGCCCATTACAGGCATATGGAAGAAACAGCAGTAAGCACAGGGAAATATCTGCTTCTAAATCCAAAACGCAGCTATCTAACAGAACGGTTGTCAATGTGTGCACTCAACTTCCAGAGTTAAACCCGTGTGTGGATTCAGCAGTCTGCAGAGACTTTCTCTGCAGAGTCCCAAGACAGGCGTTTTCAGCCGATTACCGGCATATGGAAGAAAGAGCAGTAAGCACAGGGAAATATCTGCTTCTAAATCCAAACGCAGCTATCTAACAGAACGGTTGTCAATGTGTGCACTCAACTTCCAGAGTTAAACCCGTGTGTGGATTCAGCAGTCTGCAGAGACTTTCTCTGCAGAGTCCCAAAACAGGCGTTTTCAGCCCATTACCGGCATATGGAAGAAACAGCAGTAAGCACAGGGAAATATCTGCTTCTAAATCCAAAACGCAGCTATCTAACAGAACGGTTGTCAATGTGTGCACTCAACTTCCAGAGTTAAACCCGTGTGTGGATTCAGCAGTCTGCAGAGACTTTCTCTGCAGAGTCCCAAAACAGGCGTTTTCAGCCCATTACCGGCATATGGAAGAAACAGCAGTAAGCACAGGGAAATATCTGCTTCTAAATCCAAAACGCAGCTATCTAACAGAACGGTTGTCAATGTGTGCACTCAACTTCCAGAGTTAAACCCGTGTGTGGATTCAGCAATCTGCAGAGACTTTCTCTGCAGAGTCCCAAAACAGGCGTTTTCAGCCCATTACCGGCATATGGAAGAAACAGCAGTAAGCACAGGGAAATATCTGCTTCTAAATCCAAAACGCAGCTATCTAACAGAACGGTTGTCAATGTGTGCACTCAACTTCCAGAGTTAAACCCGTGTGTGGATTCAGCAGTCTGCAGAGACTTTCTCTGCAGAGTCCCAAAACAGGCGTTTTCAGCCCATTACCGGCATATGGAAGAAACAGCAGTAAGCACAGGGAAATATCTGCTTCTAAATCCAAAACGCAGCTATCTAACAGAACGGTTGTCAATGTGTGCACTCAACTTCCAGAGTTAAACCCGTGTGTGGATTCAGCAGTCTGCAGAGACTTTCTCTGCAGAGTCCCAAAACAGGCGTTTTCAGCCCATTACCGGCATATGGAAGAAACAGCAGTAAGCACAGGGAAATATCTGCTTCTAAATCCAAAACGCAGCTATCTAACAGAACGGTTGTCAATGTGTGCACTCAACTTCCAGAGTTAAACCCGTGTGTGGATTCAGCAGTCTGCAGAGACTTTCTCTGCAGAGTCCCAAGACAGGCGTTTTCAGCCCATTACAGGCATATGGAAGAAACAGCAGTAAGCACAGGGAAATATCTGCTTCTAAATCCAAAACGCAGCTATCTAACAGAACGGTTGTCAATGTGTGCACTCAACTTCCAGAGTTAAACCCGTGTGTGGATTCAGCAGTCTGCAGAGACTTTCTCTGCAGAGTCCCAAAACAGGCGTTTTCAGCCCATTACCGGCATATGGAAGAAACAGCAGTAAGCACAGGGAAATATCTGCTTCTAAATCCAAAACGCAGCTATCTAACAGAACGGTTGTCAATGTGTGCACTCAACTTCCAGAGTTAAACCCGTGTGTGGATTCAGCAGTCTGCAGAGACTTTCTCTGCAGAGTCCCAAAACAGGCGTTTTCAGCCCATTACCGGCATATGGAAGAAACAGCAGTAAGCACAGGGAAATATCTGCTTCTAAATCCAAAACGCAGCTATCTAACAGAACGGTTGTCAATGTGTGCACTCAACTTCCAGAGTTAAACCCGTGCGTGGATTCAGCAGTCTGCAAACACTTTCTCTGCAGAGTCCCAAGACAGGCGTTTTCAGCCCATTACCGGCATATGGAAGAAACAGCAGTAAGCACAGGGAAATATCTGCTTCTAAATCCAAAACGCAGCTATCTAACAGAACGGTTGTCAATGTGTGCACTCAACTTCCAGAGTTAAACCCGTGTGTGGATTCATCAGTCTGCAAACACTTTCTCTGCAGAGTCCCAAAACAGGCGTTTTCAGCCCATTACCGGCATATGGAAGAAACAGCAGTAAGCACAGGGAAATATCTGCTTCTAAATCCAAAACGCAGCTATCTAACAGAACGGTTGTCAATGTGTGCACTCAACTTCCAGAGTTAAACCCGTGTGTGGATTCAGCAGTCTGCAGAGACTTTCTCTGCAGAGTCCCAAAACAGGCGTTTTCAGCCCATTACCGGCATATGGAAGAAACAGCAGTAAGCACAGGGAAATATCTGCTTCTAAATCCAAAACGCAGCTATCTAACAGAACGGTTGTCAATGTGTGCACTCAACTTCCAGAGTTAAACCCGTGTGTGGATTCAGCAGTCTGCAGAGACTTTCTCTGCAGAGTCCCAAAACAGGCGTTTTCAGCCCATTACCGGCATATGGAAGAAACAGCAGTAAGCACAGGGAAATATCTGCTTCTAAATCCAAAACGCAGCTATCTAACAGAACGGTTGTCAATGTGTGCACTCAACTTCCAGAGTTAAACCCGTGTGTGGATTCAGCAGTCTGCAAACACTTTCTCTGCAGAGTCCCAAGACAGGCGTTTTCAGCCCATTACCGGCATATGGAAGAAACAGCAGTAAGCACAGGGAAATATCTGCTTCTAAATCCAAAACGCAGCTATCTAACAGAACGGTTGTCAATGTGTGCACTCAACTTCCAGAGTTAAACCCGTGTGTGGATTCAGCAGTCTGCAGAGACTTTCTCTGCAGAGTCCCAAAACAGGCGTTTTCAGCCCATTACCGGCATATGGAAGAAACAGCAGTAAGCACAGGGAAATATCTGCTTCTAAATCCAAAACGCAGCTATCTAACAGAACGGTTGTCAATGTGTGCACTCAACTTCCAGAGTTAAACCCGTGTGTGGATTCAGCAGTCTGCAGAGACTTTCTCTGCAGAGTCCCAAAACAGGCGTTTTCAGCCCATTACCGGCATATGGAAGAAACAGCAGTAAGCACAGGGAAATATCTGCTTCTAAATCCAAAACGCAGCTATCTAACAGAACGGTTGTCAATGTGTGCACTCAACTTCCAGAGTTAAACCCGTGTGTGGATTCAGCAGTCTGCAGAGACTTTCTCTGCAGAGTCCCAAAACAGGCGTTTTCAGCCCATTACCGGCATATGGAAGAAACAGCAGTAAGCACAGGGAAATATCTGCTTCTAAATCCAAAACGCAGCTATCTAACAGAACGGTTGTCAATGTGTGCACTCAACTTCCAGAGTTAAACCCGTGTGTGGATTCAGCAGTCTGCAGAGACTTTCTCTGCAGAGTCCCAAAACAGGCGTTTTCAGCCCATTACCGGCATATGGAAGAAACAGCAGTAAGCACAGGGAAATATCTGCTTCTAAATCCAAAACGCAGCTATCTAACAGAACGGTTGTCAATGTGTGCACTCAACTTCCAGAGTTAAACCCGTGTGTGGATTCAGCAGTCTGCAGAGACTTTCTCTGCAGAGTCCCAAAACAGGCGTTTTCAGCCCATTACCGGCATATGGAAGAAACAGCAGTAAGCACAGGGAAATATCTGCTTCTAAATCCAAAACGCAGCTATCTAACAGAACGGTTGTCAATGTGTGCACTCAACTTCCAGAGTTAAACCCGTGTGTGGATTCAGCAGTCTGCAGAGACTTTCTCTGCAGAGTCCCAAAACAGGCGTTTTCAGCCCATTACCGGCATATGGAAGAAACAGCAGTAAGCACAGGGAAATATCTGCTTCTAAATCCAAAACGCAGCTATCTAACAGAACGGTTGTCAATGTGTGCACTCAACTTCCAGAGTTAAACCCGTGTGTGGATTCAGCAGTCTGCAGAGACTTTCTCTGCAGAGTCCCAAAACAGGCGTTTTCAGCCCATTACCGGCATATGGAAGAAACAGCAGTAAGCACAGGGAAATATCTGCTTCTAAATCCAAAACGCAGCTATCTAACAGAACGGTTGTCAATGTGTGCACTCAACTTCCAGAGTTAAACCCGTGTGTGGATTCAGCAGTCTGCAGAGACTTTCTCTGCAGAGTCCCAAGACAGGCGTTTTCAGCCCATTACCGGCATATGGAAGAAACAGCAGTAAGCACAGGGAAATATCTGCTTCTAAATCCAAAACGCAGCTATCTAACAGAACGGTTGTCAATGTGTGCACTCAACTTCCAGAGTTAAACCCGTGTGTGGATTCAGCAGTCTGCAGAGACTTTCTCTGCAGAGTCCCAAGACAGGCGTTTTCAGCCCATTACCGGCATATGGAAGAAACAGCAGTAAGCACAGGGAAATATCTGCTTCTAAATCCAAAACGCAGCTATCTAACAGAACGGTTGTCAATGTGTGCACTCAACTTCCAGAGTTAAACCCGTGTGTGGATTCAGCAGTCTGCAGAGACTTTCTCTGCAGAGTCCCAAAACAGGCGTTTTCAGCCCATTACCGGCATATGGAAGAAACAGCAGTAAGCACAGGGAAATATCTGCTTCTAAATCCAAAACGCAGCTATCTAACAGAATGGTTGTCAATGTGTGCACTCAACTTCCAGAGTTAAACCCGTGTGTGGATTCAGCAGTCTGCAGAGACTTTCTCTGCAGAGTCCCAAAACAGGCGTTTTCAGCCCATTACCGGCATATGGAAGAAACAGCAGTAAGCACAGGGAAATATGTGCTTCTAAATCCAAAACGCAGCTATCTAACAGAACGGTTGTCAATGTGTGCACTCAACTTCCAGAGTTAAACCCGTGTGTGGATTCAGCAGTCTGCAGAGACTTTCTCTGCAGAGTCCCAAGACAGGCGTTTTCAGCCCATTACCGGCATATGGAAGAAACAGCAGTAAGCACAGGGAAATATCTGCTTCTAAATCCAAAACGCAGCTATCTAACAGAACGGTTGTCAATGTGTGCACTCAACTTCCAGAGTTAAACCCGTGTGTGGATTCAGCAGTCTGCAGAGACTTTCTCTGCAGAGTCCCAAAACAGGCGTTTTCAGCCCATTACCGGCATATGGAAGAAACAGCAGTAAGCACAGGGAAATATCTGCTTCTAAATCCAAAACGCAGCTATCTAACAGAACGGTTGTCAATGTGTGCACTCAACTTCCAGAGTTAAACCCGTGTGTGGATTCAGCAGTCTGCAGAGACTTTCTCTGCAGAGTCCCAAAAAAGGCGTTTTCAGCCCATTACCGGCATATGGAAGAAACAGCAGTAAGCACAGGGAAATATCTGCTTCTAAATCCAAAACGCAGCTATCTAACAGAACGGTTGTCAATGTGTGCACTCAACTTCCAGAGTTAAACCCGTGTGTGGATTCAGCAGTCTGCAGAGACTTTCTCTGCAGAGTCCCAAGACAGGCGCTTTCAGCCCATTACCGGCATATGGAAGAAACAGCAGTAAGCACAGGGAAATATCTGCTTCTAAATCCAAAACGCAGCTATCTAACAGAACGGTTGTCAATGTGTGCACTCAACTTCCAGAGTTAAACCCGTGTGTGGATTCAGCAGTCTGCAGAGACTTTCTCTGCAGAGTCCCAAGACAGGCGTTTTCAGCCCATTACCGGCATATGGAAGAAACAGCAGTAAGCACAGGGAAATATCTGCTTCTAAATCCAAAACGCAGCTATCTAACAGAACGGTTGTCAATGTGTGCACTCAACTTCCAGAGTTAAACCCGTGTGTGGATTCAGCAGTCTGCAGAGACTTTCTCTGCAGAGTCCCAAGACAGGCGTTTTCAGCCCATTACCGGCATATGGAAGAAACAGCAGTAAGCACAGGGAAATATCTGCTTCTAAATCCAAAACGCAGCTATCTAACAGAACGGTTGTCAATGTGTGCACTCAACTTCCAGAGTTAAACCCGTGTGTGGATTCAGCAGTCTGCAGAGACTTTCTCTGCAGAGTCCCAAAACAGGCGTTTTCAGCCCATTACCGGCATATGGAAGAAACAGCAGTAAGCACAGGGAAATATCTGCTTCTAAATCCAAAACGCAGCTATCTAACAGAACGGTTGTCAATGTGTGCACTCAACTTCCAGAGTTAAACCCGTGTGTGGATTCAGCAGTCTGCAGAGACTTTCTCTGCAGAGTCCCAAAACAGGCGTTTTCAGACCATTACCGGCATATGGAAGAAACAGCAGTAAGCACAGGGAAATATCTGCTTCTAAATCCAAAACGCAGCTATCTAACAGAACGGTTGTCAATGTGTGCACTCAACTTCCAGAGTTAAACCCGTGTGTGGATTCAGCAGTCTGCAGAGACTTTCTCTGCAGAGTCCCAAAACAGGCGTTTTCAGCCCATTACCGGCATATGGAAGAAACAGCAGTAAGCACAGGGAAATATCTGCTTCTAAATCCAAAACGCAGCTATCTAACAGAACGGTTGTCAATGTGTGCACTCAACTTCCAGAGTTAAACCCGTGTGTGGATTCAGCAGTCTGCAGAGACTTTCTCTGCAGAGTCCCAAAACAGGCGTTTTCAGCCCATTACCGGCATATGGAAGAAACAGCAGTAAGCACAGGGAAATATCTGCTTCTAAATCCAAAACGCAGCTATCTAACAGAACGGTTGTCAATGTGTGCACTCAACTTCCAGAGTTAAACCCGTGTGTGGATTCAGCAGTCTGCAGAGACTTTCTCTGCAGAGTCCCAAAACAGGCGTTTTCAGACCATTACCGGCATATGGAAGAAACAGCAGTAAGCACAGGGAAATATCTGCTTCTAAATCCAAAACGCAGCTATCTAACAGAACGGTTGTCAATGTGTGCACTCAACTTCCAGAGTTAAACCCGTGTGTGGATTCAGCAGTCTGCAGAGACTTTCTCTGCAGAGTCCCAAGACAGGCGTTTTCAGCCCATTACCGGCATATGGAAGAAACAGCAGTAAGCACAGGGAAATATCTGCTTCTAAATCCAAAACGCAGCTATCTAACAGAACGGTTGTCAATGTGTGCACTCAACTTCCAGAGTTAAACCCGTGTGTGGATTCAGCAGTCTGCAGAGACTTTCTCTGCAGAGTCCCAAGACAGGCGTTTTCAGCCCATTACCGGCATATGGAAGAAACAGCAGTAAGCACAGGGAAATATCTGCTTCTAAATCCAAAACGCAGCTATCTAACAGAACGGTTGTCAATGTGTGCACTCAACTTCCAGAGTTAAACCCGTGTGTGGATTCAGCAGTCTGCAGAGACTTTCTCTGCAGAGTCCCAAAACAGGCGTTTTCAGCCCATTACCGGCATATGGAAGAAACAGCAGTAAGCACAGGGAAATATCTGCTTCTAAATCCAAAACGCAGCTATCTAACAGAACGGTTGTCAATGTGTGCACTCAACTTCCAGAGTTAAACCCGTGTGTGGATTCAGCAGTCTGCAGAGACTTTCTCTGCAGAGTCCCAAAACAGGCGTTTTCAGCCCATTACCGGCATATGGAAGAAACAGCAGTAAGCACAGGGAAATATCTGCTTCTAAATCCAAAACGCAGCTATCTAACAGAACGGTTGTCAATGTGTGCACTCAACTTCCAGAGTTAAACCCGTGTGTGGATTCAGCAGTCTGCAGAGACTTTCTCTGCAGAGTCCCAAAACAGGCGTTTTCAGCCCATTACAGGCATATGGAAGAAACAGCAGTAAGCACAGGGAAATATCTGCTTCTAAATCCAAAACGCAGCTATCTAACAGAACGGTTGTCAATGTGTGCACTCAACTTCCAGAGTTAAACCCGTGTGTGGATTCAGCAGTCTGCAGAGACTTTCTCTGCAGAGTCCCAAGACAGGCGTTTTCAGCCGATTACCGGCATATGGAAGAAAGAGCAGTAAGCACAGGGAAATATCTGCTTCTAAATCCAAACGCAGCTATCTAACAGAACGGTTGTCAATGTGTGCACTCAACTTCCAGAGTTAAACCCGTGTGTGGATTCAGCAGTCTGCAGAGACTTTCTCTGCAGAGTCCCAAAACAGGCGTTTTCAGCCCATTACCGGCATATGGAAGAAACAGCAGTAAGCACAGGGAAATATCTGCTTCTAAATCCAAAACGCAGCTATCTAACAGAACGGTTGTCAATGTGTGCACTCAACTTCCAGAGTTAAACCCGTGTGTGGATTCAGCAGTCTGCAGAGAGTTTCTCTGCAGAGTCCCAAAACAGGCGTTTTCAGCCCATTACCGGCATATGGAAGAAACAGCAGTAAGCACAGGGAAATATCTGCTTCTAAATCCAAAACGCAGCTATCTAACAGAACGGTTGTCAATGTGTGCACTCAACTTCCAGAGTTAAACCCGTGTGTGGATTCAGCAATCTGCAGAGACTTTCTCTGCAGAGTCCCAAAACAGGCGTTTTCAGCCCATTACCGGCATATGGAAGAAACAGCAGTAAGCACAGGGAAATATCTGCTTCTAAATCCAAAACGCAGCTATCTAACAGAACGGTTGTCAATGTGTGCACTCAACTTCCAGAGTTAAACCCGTGTGTGGATTCAGCAGTCTGCAGAGACTTTCTCTGCAGAGTCCCAAAACAGGCGTTTTCAGCCCATTACCGGCATATGGAAGAAACAGCAGTAAGCACAGGGAAATATCTGCTTCTAAATCCAAAACGCAGCTATCTAACAGAACGGTTGTCAATGTGTGCACTCAACTTCCAGAGTTAAACCCGTGTGTGGATTCAGCAGTCTGCAGAGACTTTCTCTGCAGAGTCCCAAAACAGGCGTTTTCAGCCCATTACCGGCATATGGAAGAAACAGCAGTAAGCACAGGGAAATATCTGCTTCTAAATCCAAAACGCAGCTATCTAACAGAACGGTTGTCAATGTGTGCACTCAACTTCCAGAGTTAAACCCGTGTGTGGATTCAGCAGTCTGCAGAGACTTTCTCTGCAGAGTCCCAAGACAGGCATTTTCAGCCCATTACAGGCATATGGAAGAAACAGCAGTAAGCACAGGGAAATATCTGCTTCTAAATCCAAAACGCAGCTATCTAACAGAACGGTTGTCAATGTGTGCACTCAACTTCCAGAGTTAAACCCGTGTGTGGATTCAGCAGTCTGCAGAGACTTTCTCTGCAGAGTCCCAAAACAGGCGTTTTCAGCCCATTACCGGCATATGGAAGAAACAGCAGTAAGCACAGGGAAATATCTGCTTCTAAATCCAAAACGCAGCTATCTAACAGAACGGTTGTCAATGTGTGCACTCAACTTCCAGAGGTAAACCCGTGTGTGGATTCAGCAGTCTGCAGAGACTTTCTCTGCAGAGTCCCAAAACAGGCGTTTTCAGCCCATTACCGGCATATGGAAGAAACAGCAGTAAGAACAGGGAAATATCTGCTTCTAAATCCAAAACGCAGCTATCTAACAGAACGGTTGTCAATGTGTGCACTCAACTTCCAGAGATAAACCCGTGCGTGGATTCAGCAGTCTGCAAACACTTTCTCTGCAGAGTCCCAAGACAGGCGTTTTCAGCCCATTACCGGCATATGGAAGAAACAGCAGTAAGCACAGGGAAATATCTGCTTCTAAATCCAAAACGCAGCTATCTAACAGAACGGTTGTCAATGTGTGCACTCAACTTCCAGAGTTAAACCCGTGTGTGGATTCAGCAGTCTGCAAACACTTTCTCTGCAGAGTCCCAAAACAGGCGTTTTCAGCCCATTACCGGCATATGGAAGAAACAGCAGTAAGCACAGGGAAATATCTGCTTCTAAATCCAAAACGCAGCTATCTAACAGAACGGTTGTCAATGTGTGCACTCAACTTCCAGAGTTAAACCCGTGTGTGGATTCAGCAGTCTGCAGAGACTTTCTCTGCAGAGTCCCAAAACAGGCGTTTTCAGCCCATTACCGGCATATGGAAGAAACAGCAGTAAGCACAGGGAAATATCTGCTTCTAAATCCAAAACGCAGCTATCTAACAGAACGGTTGTCAATGTGTGCACTCAACTTCCAGAGTTAAACCCGTGTGTGGATTCAGCAGTCTGCAGAGACTTTCTCTGCAGAGTCCCAAAACAGGCGTTTTCAGCCCATTACCGGCATATGGAAGAAACAGCAGTAAGCACAGGGAAATATCTGCTTCTAAATCCAAAACGCAGCTATCTAACAGAACGGTTGTCAATGTGTGCACTCAACTTCCAGAGTTAAACCCGTGTGTGGATTCAGCAGTCTGCAAACACTTTCTCTGCAGAGTCCCAAGACAGGCGTTTTCAGCCCATTACCGGCATATGGAAGAAACAGCAGTAAGCACAGGGAAATATCTGCTTCTAAATCCAAAACGCAGCTATCTAACAGAACGGTTGTCAATGTGTGCACTCAACTTCCAGAGTTAAACCCGTGTGTGGATTCAGCAGTCTGCAGAGACTTTCTCTGCAGAGTCCCAAAACAGGCGTTTTCAGCCCATTACCGGCATATGGAAGAAACAGCAGTAAGCACAGGGAAATATCTGCTTCTAAATCCAAAACGCAGCTATCTAACAGAACGGTTGTCAATGTGTGCACTCAACTTCCAGAGTTAAACCCGTGTGTGGATTCAGCAGTCTGCAGAGACTTTCTCTGCAGAGTCCCAAAACAGGCGTTTTCAGCCCATTACCGGCATATGGAAGAAACAGCAGTAAGCACAGGGAAATATCTGCTTCTAAATCCAAAACGCAGCTATCTAACAGAACGGTTGTCAATGTGTGCACTCAACTTCCAGAGTTAAACCCGTGTGTGGATTCAGCAGTCTGCAGAGACTTTCTCTGCAGAGTCCCAAAACAGGCGTTTTCAGCCCATTACCGGCATATGGAAGAAACAGCAGTAAGCACAGGGAAATATCTGCTTCTAAATCCAAAACGCAGCTATCTAACAGAACGGTTGTCAATGTGTGCACTCAACTTCCAGAGTTAAACCCGTGTGTGGATTCAGCAGTCTGCAGAGACTTTCTCTGCAGAGTCCCAAAACAGGCGTTTTCAGCCCATTACCGGCATATGGAAGAAACAGCAGTAAGCACAGGGAAATATCTGCTTCTAAATCCAAAACGCAGCTATCTAACAGAACGGTTGTCAATGTGTGCACTCAACTTCCAGAGTTAAACCCGTGTGTGGATTCAGCAGTCTGCAGAGACTTTCTCTGCAGAGTCCCAAAACAGGCGTTTTCAGCCCATTACCGGCATATGGAAGAAACAGCAGTAAGCACAGGGAAATATCTGCTTCTAAATCCAAAACGCAGCTATCTAACAGAACGGTTGTCAATGTGTGCACTCAACTTCCAGAGTTAAACCCGTGTGTGGATTCAGCAGTCTGCAGAGACTTTCTCTGCAGAGTCCCAAAACAGGCGTTTTCAGCCCATTACCGGCATATGGAAGAAACAGCAGTAAGCACAGGGAAATATCTGCTTCTAAATCCAAAACGCAGCTATCTAACAGAACGGTTGTCAATGTGTGCACTCAACTTCCAGAGTTAAACCCGTGTGTGGATTCAGCAGTCTGCAGAGACTTTCTCTGCAGAGTCCCAAAACAGGCGTTTTCAGCCCATTACCGGCATATGGAAGAAACAGCAGTAAGCACAGGGAAATATGTGCTTCTAAATCCAAAACGCAGCTATCTAACAGAACGGTTGTCAATGTGTGCACTCAACTTCCAGAGTTAAACCCGTGTGTGGATTCAGCAGTCTGCAGAGACTTTCTCTGCAGAGTCCCAAGACAGGCGTTTTCAGCCCATTACCGGCATATGGAAGAAACAGCAGTAAGCACAGGGAAATATCTGCTTCTAAATCCAAAACGCAGCTATCTAACAGAACGGTTGTCAATGTGTGCACTCAACTTCCAGAGTTAAACCCGTGTGTGGATTCAGCAGTCTGCAGAGACTTTCTCTGCAGAGTCCCAAGACAGGCGTTTTCAGCCCATTACCGGCATATGGAAGAAACAGCAGTAAGCACAGGGAAATATCTGCTTCTAAATCCAAAACGCAGCTATCTAACAGAACGGTTGTCAATGTGTGCACTCAACTTCCAGAGTTAAACCCGTGTGTGGATTCAGCAGTCTGCAGAGACTTTCTCTGCAGAGTCCCAAAACAGGCGTTTTCAGCCCATTACCGGCATATGGAAGAAACAGCAGTAAGCACAGGGAAATATCTGCTTCTAAATCCAAAACGCAGCTATCTAACAGAACGGTTGTCAATGTGTGCACTCAACTTCCAGAGTTAAACCCGTGTGTGGATTCAGCAGTCTGCAGAGACTTTCTCTGCAGAGTCCCAAAACAGGCGTTTTCAGCCCATTACCGGCATATGGAAGAAACAGCAGTAAGCACAGGGAAATATCTGCTTCTAAATCCAAAACGCAGCTATCTAACAGAACGGTTGTCAATGTGTGCACTCAACTTCCAGAGTTAAACCCGTGTGTGGATTCAGCAGTCTGCAGAGACTTTCTCTGCAGAGTCCCAAAACAGGCGTTTTCAGCCCATTACCGGCATATGGAAGAAACAGCAGTAAGCACAGGGAAATATCTGCTTCTAAATCCAAAACGCAGCTATCTAACAGAACGGTTGTCAATGTGTGCACTCAACTTCCAGAGTTAAACCCGTGTGTGGATTCAGCAGTCTGCAGAGACTTTCTCTGCAGAGTCCCAAAAAAGGCGTTTTCAGCCCATTACCGGCATATGGAAGAAACAGCAGTAAGCACAGGGAAATATCTGCTTCTAAATCCAAAACGCAGCTATCTAACAGAACGGTTGTCAATGTGTGCACTCAACTTCCAGAGTTAAACCCGTGTGTGGATTCAGCAGTCTGCAGAGACTTTCTCTGCAGAGTCCCAAGACAGGCGCTTTCAGCCCATTACCGGCATATGGAAGAAACAGCAGTAAGCACAGGGAAATATCTGCTTCTAAATCCAAAACGCAGCTATCTAACAGAACGGTTGTCAATGTGTGCACTCAACTTCCAGAGTTAAACCCGTGTGTGGATTCAGCAGTCTGCAGAGACTTTCTCTGCAGAGTCCCAAGACAGGCGTTTTCAGCCCATTACCGGCATATGGAAGAAACAGCAGTAAGCACAGGGAAATATCTGCTTCTAAATCCAAAACGCAGCTATCTAACAGAACGGTTGTCAATGTGTGCACTCAACTTCCAGAGTTAAACCCGTGTGTGGATTCAGTAGTCTGCAGAGACTTTCTCTGCAGAGTCCCATAACAGGCGTTTTCAGCCCATTACCGGCATATGGAAGAAACAGCAGTAAGCACAGGGAAATATCTGCTTCTAAATCCAAAACGCAGCTATCTAACAGAACGGTTGTCAATGTGTGCACTCAACTTCCAGAGTTAAACCCGTGTGTGGATTCAGCAGTCTGCAGAGACTTTCTCTGCAGAGTCCCAAAACAGGCGTTTTCAGCCCATTACCGGCATATGGAAGAAACAGCAGTAAGCACAGGGAAATATCTGCTTCTAAATCCAAAACGCAGCTATCTAACAGAACGGTTGTCAATGTGTGCACTCAACTTCCAGAGTTAAACCCGTGTGTGGATTCAGCAGTCTGCAGAGACTTTCTCTGCAGAGTCCCAAAACAGGCGTTTTCAGACCATTACCGGCATATGGAAGAAACAGCAGTAAGCACAGGGAAATATCTGCTTCTAAATCCAAAACGCAGCTATCTAACAGAACGGTTGTCAATGTGTGCACTCAACTTCCTGAGTTAAACCCGTGTGTGGATTCAGCAGTCTGCAGAGACTTTCTCTGCAGAGTCCCAAAACAGGCGTTTTCAGCCCATTACCGGCATATGGAAGAAACAGCAGTAAGCACAGGGAAATATCTGCTTCTAAATCCAAAACGCAGCTATCTAACAGAACGGTTGTCAATGTGTGCACTCAACTTCCAGAGTTAAACCCGTGTGTGGATTCAGCAGTCTGCAGAGACTTTCTCTGCAGAGTCCCAAAACAGGCGTTTTCAGCCCATTACCGGCATATGGAAGAAACAGCAGTAAGCACAGGGAAATATCTGCTTCTAAATCCAAAACGCAGCTATCTAACAGAACGGTTGTCAATGTGTGCACTCAACTTCCAGAGTTAAACCCGTGTGTGGATTCAGCAGTCTGCAGAGACTTTCTCTGCAGAGTCCCAAAACAGGCGTTTTCAGACCATTACCGGCATATGGAAGAAACAGCAGTAAGCACAGGGAAATATCTGCTTCTAAATCCAAAACGCAGCTATCTAACAGAACGGTTGTCAATGTGTGCACTCAACTTCCAGAGTTAAACCCGTGTGTGGATTCAGCAGTCTGCAGAGACTTTCTCTGCAGAGTCCCAAGACAGGCGTTTTCAGCCCATTACCGGCATATGGAAGAAACAGCAGTAAGCACAGGGAAATATCTGCTTCTAAATCCAAAACGCAGCTATCTAACAGAACGGTTGTCAATGTGTGCACTCAACTTCCAGAGTTAAACCCGTGTGTGGATTCAGCAGTCTGCAGAGACTTTCTCTGCAGAGTCCCAAGACAGGCGTTTTCAGCCCATTACCGGCATATGGAAGAAACAGCAGTAAGCACAGGGAAATATCTGCTTCTAAATCCAAAACGCAGCTATCTAACAGAACGGTTGTCAATGTGTGCACTCAACTTCCAGAGTTAAACCCGTGTGTGGATTCAGCAGTCTGCAGAGACTTTCTCTGCAGAGTCCCAAGACAGGCGTTTTCAGCCCATTACCGGCATATGGAAGAAACAGCAGTAAGCACAGGGAAATATCTGCTTCTAAATCCAAAACGCAGCTATCTAACAGAACGGTTGTCAATGTGTGCACTCAACTTCCAGAGTTAAACCCGTGTGTGGATTCAGCAGTCTGCAGAGACTTTCTCTGCAGAGTCCCAAAACAGGCGTTTTCAGCCCATTACCGGCATATGGAAGAAACAGCAGTAAGCACAGGGAAATATCTGCTTCTAAATCCAAAACGCAGCTATCTAACAGAACGGTTGTCAATGTGTGCACTCAACTTCCAGAGTTAAACCCGTGTGTGGATTCAGCAGTCTGCAGAGACTTTCTCTGCAGAGTCCCAAAACAGGCGTTTTCAGCCCATTACCGGCATATGGAAGAAACAGCAGTAAGCACAGGGAAATATCTGCTTCTAAATCCAAAACGCAGCTATCTAACAGAACGGTTGTCAATGTGTGCACTCAACTTCCAGAGTTAAACCCGTGTGTGGATTCAGCAGTCTGCAGAGACTTTCTCTGCAGAGTCCCAAAACAGGCGTTTTCAGCCCATTACCGGCATATGGAAGAAACAGCAGTAAGCACAGGGAAATATCTGCTTCTAAATCCAAAACGCAGCTATCTAACAGAACGGTTGTCAATGTGTGCACTCAACTTCCAGAGTTAAACCCGTGTGTGGCTTCAGCAGTCTGCAGAGACTTTCTCTGCAGAGTCCCAAAACAGGCGTTTTCAGCCCATTACCGGCATATGGAAGAAACAGCAGTAAGCACAGGGAAATATCTGCTTCTAAATCCAAAACGCAGCTATCTAACAGAACGGTTGTCAATGTGTGCACTCAACTTCCAGAGTTAAACCTGTGTATGGATTCAGCAGTCTGCAGAGACTTTCTCTGCAGAGTCCCAAAACAGGCGTTTTCAGCCCATTACCGGCATACGGAAGAAACAGCAGAAAGCACAGGGAAATATCTGCTTCTAAATCCAAAACGCAGCTATCTAACAGAACGGTTGTCAATGTGTGCACTCAACTTCCAGAGTTAAACCCGTGTGTGGATTCAGCAGTCTGCAGAGACTTTCTCTGCAGAGTCCCAAGACAGGCGTTTTCAGCCCATTACCGGCATATGGAAGAAACAGCAGTAAGCACAGGGAAATATCTGCTTCTAAATCCAAAACGCAGCTATCTAACAGAACGGTTGTCAATGTGTGCACTCAACTTCCAGAGTTAAACCCGTGTGTGGATTCAGCAGTCTGCAGAGACTTTCTCTGGAGAGTCCCAAGACAGGCGTTTTCAGCCCATTACCGGCATATGGAAGAAACAGCAGTAAGCACAGGGAAATATCTGCTTCTAAATCCAAAACGCAGCTATCTAACAGAACGGTTGTCAATGTGTGCACTCAACTTCCAGAGTTAAACCCGTGTGTGGATTCAGCAGTCTGCAGAGACTTTCTCTGCAGAGTCCCAAGACAGGCGTTTTCAGCCCATTACCGGCATATGGAAGAAACAGCAGTAAGCACAGGGAAATATCTGCTTCTAAATCCAAAACGCAGCTATCTAACAGAACGGTTGTCAATGTGTGCACTCAACTTCCAGAGTTAAACCCGTGTGTGGATTCAGCAGTCTGCAGAGACTTTCTCTGCAGAGTCCCAAGACAGGCGTTTTCAGCCCATTACCGGCATATGGAAGAAACAGCAGTAAGCACAGGGAAATATCTGCTTCTAAATCCAAAACGCAGCTATCTAACAGAACGGTTGTCAATGTGTGCACTCAACTTCCAGAGTTAAACCCGTGTGTGGATTCAGCAGTCTGCAGAGACTTTCTCTGCAGAGTCCCAAGACAGGCGTTTTCAGCCCATTACCGGCATATGGAAGAAACAGCAGTAAGCACAGGGAAATATCTGCTTCTAAATCCAAAACGCAGCTATCTAACAGAACGGTTGTCAATGTGTGCACTCAACTTCCAGAGTTAAACCCGTGTGTGGATTCAGCAGTCTGCAGAGACTTTCTCTGCAGAGTCCCAAAACAGGCGTTTTCAGCCCATTACCGGCATATGGAAGAAACAGCAGTAAGCACAGGGAAATATCTGCTTCTAAATCCAAAACGCAGCTATCTAACAGAACGGTTGTCAATGTGTGCACTCAACTTCCAGAGTTAAACCCGTGTGTGGATTCAGCAGTCTGCAGAGACTTTCTCTGCAGAGTCCCAAAACAGGCGTTTTCAGACCATTACCGGCATATGGAAGAAACAGCAGTAAGCACAGGGAAATATCTGCTTCTAAATCCAAAACGCAGCTATCTAACAGAACGGTTGTCAATGTGTGCACTCAACTTCCAGAGTTAAACCCGTGTGTGGCTTCAGCAGTCTGCAGAGACTTTCTCTGCAGAGTCCCAAAACAGGCGTTTTCAGCCCATTACCGGCATATGGAAGAAACAGCAGTAAGCACAGGGAAATATCTGCTTCTAAATCCAAAACGCAGCTATCTAACAGAACGGTTGTCAATGTGTGCACTCAACTTCCAGAGTTAAACCCGTGTGTGGATTCAGCAGTCTGCAGAGACTTTCTCTGCAGAGTCCCAAAACAGGCGTTTTCAGCCCATTACCGGCATATGGAAGAAACAGCAGTAAGCACAGGGAAATATCTGCTTCTCAATCCAAAACGCAGCTATCTAACAGAACGGTTGTCAATGTGTGCACTCAACTTCCAGAGTTAAACCCGTGTGTGGATTCAGCAGTCTGCAGAGACTTTCTCTGCAGAGTCCCAAAACAGGCGTTTTCAGCCCATTACCGGCATATGGAAGAAACAGCAGTAAGCACAGGGAAATATCTGCTTCTAAATCCAAAACGCAGCTATCTAACAGAACGGTTGTCAATGTGTGCACTCAACTTCCAGAGTTAAACCCGTGTGTGGATTCAGCAGTCTGCAGAGACTTTCTCTGCAGAGTCCCAAAACAGGCGTTTTCAGCCCATTACCGGCATATGGAAGAAACAGCAGTAAGCACAGGGAAATATCTGCTTCTAAATCCAAAACGCAGCTATCTAACAGAACGGTTGTCAATGTGTGCACTCAACTTCCAGAGTTAAACCCGTGTGTGGATTCAGCAGTCTGCAGAGACTTTCTCTGCAGAGTCCCAAGACAGGCGTTTTCAGCCCATTACCGGCATATGGAAGAAACAGCAGTAAGCACAGGGAAATATCTGCTTCTAAATCCAAAACGCAGCTATCTAACAGAACGGTTGTCAATGTGTGCACTCAACTTCCAGAGTTAAACCCGTGTGTGGATTCAGCAGTCTGCAGAGACTTTCTCTGCAGAGTCCCAAAACAGGCGTTTTCAGACCATTACCGGCATATGGAAGAAACAGCAGTAAGCACAGGGAAATATCTGCTTCTAAATCCAAAACGCAGCTATCTAACAGAACGGTTGTCAATGTGTGCACTCAACTTCCAGAGTTAAACCCGTGTGTGGATTCACCAGTCTGCAGAGACTTTCTCTGCAGAGTCCCAAGACAGGCGTTTTCAGCCCATTACCGGCATATGGAAGAAACAGCAGTAAGCACAGGGAAATATCTGCTTCTAAATCCAAAACGCAGCTATCTAACAGAACGGTTGTCAATGTGTGCACTCAACTTCCAGAGTTAAACCCGTGTGTGGATTCAGCAGTCTGCAGAGACTTTCTCTGCAGAGTCCCAAAACAGGCGTTTTCAGACCATTACCGGCATATGGAAGAAACAGCAGTAAGCACAGGGAAATATCTGCTTCTAAATCCAAAACGCAGCTATCTAACAGAACGGTTGTCAATGTGTGCACTCAACTTCCAGAGTTAAACCCGTGTGTGGATTCAGCAGTCTGCAGAGACTTTCTCTGCAGAGTCCCAAAACAGGCGTTTTCAGCCCATTACCGGCATATGGAAGAAACAGCAGTAAGCACAGGGAAATATCTGCTTCTAAATCCAAAACGCAGCTATCTAACAGAACGGTTGTCAATGTGTGCACTCAACTTCCAGAGTTAAACCCGTGTGTGGATTCAGCAGTCTGCAGAGACTTTCTCTGCAGAGTCCCAAAACAGGCGTTTTCAGCCCATTACTGGCATATGGAAGAAACAGCAGTAAGCACAGGGAAATATCTGCTTCTAAATCCAAAACGCAGCTATCTAACAGAACGGTTGTCAATGTGTGCACTCAACTTCCAGAGATAAACCCGTGTGTGGATTCAGCAGTCTGCAGAGACTTTCTCTGCAGAGTCCCAAAACAGGCGTTTTCAGCCCATTACCGGCATATGGAAGAAACAGCAGTAAGCACAGGGAAATATCTGCTTCTCAATCCAAAACGCAGCTATCTAACAGAACGGTTGTCAATGTGTGCACTCAACTTCCAGAGTTAAACCCGTGTGTGGATTCAGCAGTCTGCAGAGACTTTCTCTGCAGAGTCCCAAAACAGGCGTTTTCAGCCCATTACCGGCATATGGAAGAAACAGCAGTAAGCACAGGGAAATATCTGCTTCTAAATCCAAAACGCAGCTATCTAACAGAACGGTTGTCAATGTGTGCACTCAACTTCCAGAGTTAAACCCGTGTGTGGATTCAGCAGTCTGCAGAGACTTTCTCTGCAGAGTCCCAAAACAGGCGTTTTCAGCCCATTACCGGCATATGGAAGAAACAGCAGTAAGCACAGGGAAATATCTGCTTCTAAATCCAAAACGCAGCTATCTAACAGAACGGTTGTCAATGTGTGCACTCAACTTCCAGAGTTAAACCCGTGTGTGGATTCAGCAGTCTGCAGAGACTTTATCTGCAGAGTCCCAAGACAGGCGTTTTCAGCCCATTACCGGCATATGGAAGAAACAGCAGTAAGCACAGGGAAATATCTGCTTCTAAATCCAAAACGCAGCTATCTAACAGAACGGTTGTCAATGTGTGCACTCAACTTCCAGAGTTAAACCCGTGTGTGGATTCAGCAGTCTGCAGAGACTTTCTCTGCAGAGTCCCAAAACAGGCGTTTTCAGCCCATTACCGGCATATGGAAGAAACAGCAGTAAGCACAGGGAAATATCTGCTTCTAAATCCAAAACGCAGCTATCTAACAGAACGGTTGTCAATGTGTGCACTCAACTTCCAGAGTTAAACCCGTGTGTGGATTCACCAGTCTGCAGAGACTTTCTCTGCAGAGTCCCAAGACAGGCGTTTTCAGCCCATTACCGGCATATGGAAGAAACAGCAGTAAGCACAGGGAAATATCTGCTTCTAAATCCAAAACGCAGCTATCTAACAGAACGGTTGTCAATGTGTGCACTCAACTTCCAGAGTTAAACCCGTGTGTGGATTCAGCAGTCTGCAGAGACTTTCTCTGCAGAGTCCCAAAACAGGCGTTTTCAGCCCATTACCGGCATATGGAAGAAACAGCAGTAAGCACAGGGAAATATCTGCTTCTAAATCCAAAACGCAGCTATCTAACAGAACGGTTGTCAATGTGTGCACTCAACTTCCAGAGTTAAACCCGTGTGTGGATTCAGCAGTCTGCAGAGACTTTCTCTGCAGAGTCCCAAAACAGGCGTTTTCAGACCATTACCGGCATATGGAAGAAACAGCAGTAAGCACAGGGAAATATCTGCTTCTAAATCCAAAACGCAGCTATCTAACAGAACGGTTGTCAATGTGTGCACTCAACTTCCAGAGTTAAACCCGTGTGTGATTCAGCAGTCTGCAGAGACTTTCTCTGCAGAGTCCCAAAACAGGCGTTTTCAGCCCATTACCGGCATATGGAAGAAACAGCAGTAAGCACAGGGAAATATCTGCTTCTAAATCCAAAACGCAGCTATCTAACAGAACGGTTGTCAATGTGTGCACTCAACTTCCAGAGTTAAACCCGTGTGTGGATTCAGCAGTCTGCAGAGACTTTCTCTGCAGAGTCCCAAAACAGGCGTTTTCAGCCCATTACCGGCATATGGAAGAAACAGCAGTAAGCACAGGGAAATATCTGCTTCTCAATCCAAAACGCAGCTATCTAACAGAACGGTTGTCAATGTGTGCACTCAACTTCCAGAGTTAAACCCGTGTGTGGATTCAGCAGTCTGCAGAGACTTTCTCTGCAGAGTCCCAAAACAGGCGTTTTCAGCCCATTACCGGCATATGGAAGAAACAGCAGTAAGCACAGGGAAATATCTGCTTCTCAATCCAAAACGCAGCTATCTAACAGAACGGTTGTCAATGTGTGCACTCAACTTCCAGAGTTAAACCCGTGTGTGGATTCAGCAGTCTGCAGAGACTTTCTCTGCAGAGTCCCAAAACAGGCGTTTTCAGCCCATTACCGGCATATGGAAGAAACAGCAGTAAGCACAGGGAAATATCTGCTTCTAAATCCAAAACGCAGCTATCTAACAGAACGGTTGTCAATGTGTGCACTCAACTTCCAGAGTTTAAACCCGTGTGTGGATTCAGCAGTCTGCAGAGACTTTCTCTGCAGAGTCCCAAAACAGGCGTTTTCAGCCCATTACCGGCATATGGAAGAAACAGCAGTAAGCACAGGGAAATATCTGCTTCTAAATCCAAAACGCAGCTATCTAACAGAACGGTTGTCAATGTGTGCACTCAACTTCCAGAGTTAAACCCGTGTGTGGATTCAGCAGTCTGCAGAGACTTTCTCTGCAGAGTCCCAAGACAGGCGTTTTCAGCCCATTACCGGCATATGGAAGAAACAGCAGTAAGCACAGGGAAATATCTGCTTCTAAATCCAAAACGCAGCTATCTAACAGAACGGTTGTCAATGTGTGCACTCAACTTCCAGAGTTAAACCCGTGTGTGGATTCAGCAGTCTGCAGAGACTTTCTCTGCAGAGTCCCAAAACAGGCGTTTTCAGCCCATTACCGGCATATGGAAGAAACAGCAGTAAGCACAGGGAAATATCTGCTTCTAAATCCAAAACGCAGCTATCTAACAGAACGGTTGTCAATGTGTGCACTCAACTTCCAGAGTTAAACCCGTGTGTGGATTCACCAGTCTGCAGAGACTTTCTCTGCAGAGTCCCAAGACAGGCGTTTTCAGCCCATTACCGGCATATGGAAGAAACAGCAGTAAGCACAGGGAAATATCTGCTTCTAAATCCAAAACGCAGCTATCTAACAGAACGGTTGTCAATGTGTGCACTCAACTTCCAGAGTTAAACCCGTGTGTGGATTCAGCAGTCTGCAGAGACTTTCTCTGCAGAGTCCCAAAACAGGCGTTTTCAGACCATTACCGGCATATGGAAGAAACAGCAGTAAGCACAGGGAAATATCTGCTTCTAAATCCAAAACGCAGCTATCTAACAGAACGGTTGTCAATGTGTGCACTCAACTTCCAGAGTTAAACCCGTGTGTGGATTCAGCAGTCTGCAGAGACTTTCTCTGCAGAGTCCCAAAACAGGCGTTTTCAGCCCATTACCGGCATATGGAAGAAACAGCAGTAAGCACAGGGAAATATCTGCTTCTAAATCCAAAACGCAGCTATCTAACAGAACGGTTGTCAATGTGTGCACTCAACTTCCAGAGTTAAACCCGTGTGTGGATTCAGCAGTCTGCAGAGACTTTCTCTGCAGAGTCCCAAAACAGGCGTTTTCAGCCCATTACCGGCATATGGAAGAAACAGCAGTAAGCACAGGGAAATATCTGCTTCTAAATCCAAAACGCAGCTATCTAACAGAACGGTTGTCAATGTGTGCACTCAACTTCCAGAGTTAAACCCGTGTGTGGATTCAGCAGTCTGCAGAGACTTTCTCTGCAGAGTCCCAAAACAGGCGTTTTCAGCCCATTACCGGCATATGGAAGAAACAGCAGTAAGCACAGGGAAATATCTGCTTCTAAATCCAAAACGCAGCTATCTAACAGAACGGTTGTCAATGTGTGCACTCAACTTCCAGAGTTAAACCCGTGTGTGGATTCAGCAGTCTGCAGAGACTTTCTCTGCAGAGTCCCAAGACAGGCGTTTTCAGCCCATTACCGGCATATGGAAGAAACAGCAGTAAGCACAGGGAAATATCTGCTTCTAAATCCAAAACGCAGCTATCTAACAGAACGGTTGTCAATGTGTGCACTCAACTTCCAGAGTTAAACCCGTGTGTGGATTCAGCAGTCTGCAGAGACTTTCTCTGCAGAGTCCCAAAACAGGCGTTTTCAGCCCATTACCGGCATATGGAAGATACAGCAGTAAGCACAGGGAAATATCTGCTTCTAAAT
This sequence comes from Aotus nancymaae, assembly GCF_030222135.1. NCBI lineage: Eukaryota > Metazoa > Chordata > Mammalia > Primates > Aotidae > Aotus > Aotus nancymaae. The sequence goes on along the minus strand of NW_026988815.1, from coordinate 77,338 downwards.
CCAAAACGCAGCTATCTAACAGAACGGTTGTCAATGTGTGCACTCAACTTCCAGAGTTAAACCCGTGTGTGGATTCACCAGTCTGCAGAGACTTTCTCTGCAGAGTCCCAAGACAGGCGTTTTCAGCCCATTACCGGCATATGGAAGAAACAGCAGTAAGCACAGGGAAATATCTGCTTCTAAATCCAAAACGCAGCTATCTAACAGAACGGTTGTCAATGTGTGCACTCAACTTCCAGAGTTAAACCCGTGTGTGGATTCAGCAGTCTGCAGAGACTTTCTCTGCAGAGTCCCAAAACAGGCGTTTTCAGCCCATTACCGGCATATGGAAGAAACAGCAGTAAGCACAGGGAAATATCTGCTTCTAAATCCAAAACGCAGCTATCTAACAGAACGGTTGTCAATGTGTGCACTCAACTTCCAGAGTTAAACCCGTGTGTGGATTCAGCAGTCTGCAGAGACTTTCTCTGCAGAGTCCCAAAACAGGCGTTTTCAGACCATTACCGGCATATGGAAGAAACAGCAGTAAGCACAGGGAAATATCTGCTTCTAAATCCAAAACGCAGCTATCTAACAGAACGGTTGTCAATGTGTGCACTCAACTTCCAGAGTTAAACCCGTGTGTGGATTCAGCAGTCTGCAGAGACTTTCTCTGCAGAGTCCCAAAACAGGCGTTTTCAGCCCATTACCGGCATATGGAAGAAACAGCAGTAAGCACAGGGAAATATCTGCTTCTCAATCCAAAACGCAGCTATCTAACAGAACGGTTGTCAATGTGTGCACTCAACTTCCAGAGTTAAACCCGTGTGTGGATTCAGCAGTCTGCAGAGACTTTCTCTGCAGAGTCCCAAAACAGGCGTTTTCAGCCCATTACCGGCATATGGAAGAAACAGCAGTAAGCACAGGGAAATATCTGCTTCTCAATCCAAAACGCAGCTATCTAACAGAACGGTTGTCAATGTGTGCACTCAACTTCCAGAGTTAAACCCGTGTGTGGATTCAGCAGTCTGCAGAGACTTTCTCTGCAGAGTCCCAAAACAGGCGTTTTCAGCCCATTACCGGCATATGGAAGAAACAGCAGTAAGCACAGGGAAATATCTGCTTCTAAATCCAAAACGCAGCTATCTAACAGAACGGTTGTCAATGTGTGCACTCAACTTCCAGAGTTAAACCCGTGTGTGGATTCAGCATTCTGCAGAGACTTTCTCTGCAGAGTCCCAAGACAGGCGTTTTCAGCCCATTACCGGCATATGGAAGAAACAGCAGTAAGCACAGGGAAATATCTGCTTCTAAATCCAAAACGCAGCTATCTAACAGAACGGTTGTCAATGTGTGCACTCAACTTCCAGAGTTAAACCCGTGTGTGGATTCAGCAGTCTGCAGAGACTTTCTCTGCAGAGTCCCAAAACAGGCGTTTTCAGCCCATTACCGGCATATGGAAGAAACAGCAGTAAGCACAGGGAAATATCTGCTTCTAAATCCAAAACGCAGCTATCTAACAGAACGGTTGTCAATGTGTGCACTCAACTTCCAGAGTTAAACCCGTGTGTGGATTCACCAGTCTGCAAAGACTTTCTCTGCAGAGTCCCAAGACAGGCGTTTTCAGCCCATTACCGGCATATGGAAGAAACAGCAGTAAGCACAGGGAAATATCTGCTTCTAAATCCAAAACGCAGCTATCTAACAGAACGGTTGTCAATGTGTGCACTCAACTTCCAGAGTTAAACCCGTGTGTGGATTCAGCAGTCTGCAGAGACTTTCTCTCCAGAGTCCCAAGACAGGCGTTTTCAGCCCATTACCGGCATATGGAAGAAACAGCAGTAAGCACAGGGAAATATCTGCTTCTAAATCCAAAACGCAGCTATCTAACAGAACGGTTGTCAATGTGTGCACTCAACTTCCAGAGTTAAACCCGTGTGTGGATTCAGCAGTCTGCAGAGACTTTCTCTGCAGAGTCCCAAGACAGGCGTTTTCAGCCCATTACCGGCATATGGAAGAAACAGCAGTAAGCACAGGGAAATATCTGCTTCTAAATCCAAAACGCAGCTATCTAACAGAACGGTTGTCAATGTGTGCACTCAACTTCCAGAGTTAAACCCGTGTGTGGATTCAGCAGTCTGCAGAGACTTTCTCTGCAGAGTCCCAAAACAGGCGTTTTCAGCCCATTACCGGCATATGGAAAAAACAGCAGTAAGCACAGGGAAATATCTGCTTCTAAATCCAAAACGCAGCTATCTAACAGAACGGTTGTCAATGTGTGCACTCAACTTCCAGAGTTAAACCCGTGTGTGGATTCAGCAGTCTGCAGAGACTTTCTCTGCAGAGTCCCAAGACAGGCGTTTTCAGCCCATTACCGGCATATGGAAGAAACAGCAGTAAGCACAGGGAAATATCTGCTTCTAAATCCAAAACGCAGCTATCTAACAGAACGGTTGTCAATGTGTGCACTCAACTTCCAGAGTTAAACCCGTGTGTGAATTCAGCAGTCTGCAGAGACTTTCTCTGCAGAGTCCCAAGACAGGCGTTTTCAGCCCATTACCGGCATATGGAAGAAACAGCAGTAAGCACAGGGAAATATCTGCTTCTAAATCCAAAACGCAGCTATCTAACAGAACGGTTGTCAATGTGTGCACTCAACTTCCAGAGTTAAACCCGTGTGTGGATTCAGCAGTCTGCAGAGACTTTCTCTGCAGAGTCCCAAGACAGGCGTTTTCAGCCCATTACCGGCATATGGAAGAAACAGCAGTAAGCACAGGGAAATATCTGCTTCTAAATCCAAAACGCAGCTATCTAACAGAACGGTTGTCAATGTGTGCACTCAACTTCCAGAGTTAAACCCGTGTGTGGATTCAGCAGTCTGCAGAGACTTTCTCTGCAGAGTCCCAAAACAGGCGTTTTCAGCCCATTACCGGCATATGGAAGAAACAGCAGTAAGCACAGGGAAATATCTGCTTCTAAATCCAAAACGCAGCTATCTAACAGAACGGTTGTCAATGTGTGCACTCAACTTCCAGAGTTAAACCCGTGTGTGGCTTCAGCAGTCTGCAGAGACTTTCTCTGCAGAGTCCCAAAACAGGCGTTTTCAGCCCATTACCGGCATATGGAAGAAACAGCAGTAAGCACAGGGAAATATCTGCTTCTAAATCCAAAACGCAGCTATCTAACAGAACGGTTGTCAATGTGTGCACTCAACTTCCAGAGTTAAACCTGTGTATGGATTCAGCAGTCTGCAGAGACTTTCTCTGCAGAGTCCCAAAACAGGCGTTTTCAGCCCATTACCGGCATACGGAAGAAACAGCAGTAAGCACAGGGAAATATCTGCTTCTAAATCCAAAACGCAGCTATCTAACAGAACGGTTGTCAATGTGTGCACTCAACTTCCAGAGTTAAACCCGTGTGTGGATTCAGCAGTCTGCAGAGACTTTCTCTGCAGAGTCCCAAGACAGGCGTTTTTAGCCCATTACCGGCATATGGAAGAAACAGCAGTAAGCACAGGGAAATATCTGCTTCTAAATCCAAAACGCAGCTATCTAACAGAACGGTTGTCAATGTGTGCACTCAACTTCCAGAGTTAAACCCGTGTGTGGATTCAGCAGTCTGCAGAGACTTTCTCTGCAGAGTCCCAAAACAGGCGTTTTCAGCCCATTACCGGCATATGGAAGAAACAGCAGTAAGCACAGGGAAATATCTGCTTCTAAATCCAAAACGCAGCTATCTAACAGAACGGTTGTCAATGTGTGCACTCAACTTCCAGAGTTAAACCCGTGTGTGGCTTCAGCAGTCTGCAGAGACTTTCTCTGCAGAGTCCCAAAACAGGCGTTTTCAGCCCATTACCGGCATATGGAAGAAACAGCAGTAAGCACAGGGAAATATCTGCTTCTAAATCCAAAACGCAGCTATCTAACAGAACGGTTGTCAATGTGTGCACTCAACTTCCAGAGTTAAACCTGTGTATGGATTCAGCAGTCTGCAGAGACTTTCTCTGCAGAGTCCCAAAACAGGCGTTTTCAGCCCATTACCGGCATACGGAAGAAACAGCAGAAAGCACAGGGAAATATCTGCTTCTAAATCCAAAACGCAGCTATCTAACAGAACGGTTGTCAATGTGTGCACTCAACTTCCAGAGTTAAACCCGTGTGTGGATTCAGCAGTCTGCAGAGACTTTCTCTGCAGAGTCCCAAGACAGGCGTTTTCAGCCCATTACCGGCATATGGAAGAAACAGCAGTAAGCACAGGGAAATATCTGCTTCTAAATCCAAAACGCAGCTATCTAACAGAACGGTTGTCAATGTGTGCACTCAACTTCCAGAGTTAAACCCGTGTGTGGATTCAGCAGTCTGCAGAGACTTTCTCTGCAGAGTCCCAAGACAGGCGTTTTCAGCCCATTACCGGCATATGGAAGAAACAGCAGTAAGCACAGGGAAATATCTGCTTCTAAATCCAAAACGCAGCTATCTAACAGAACGGTTGTCAATGTGTGCACTCAACTTCCAGAGTTAAACCCGTGTGTGGATTCAGCAGTCTGCAGAGACTTTCTCTGCAGAGTCCCAAGACAGGCGTTTTCAGCCCATTACCGGCATATGGAAGAAACAGCAGTAAGCACAGGGAAATATCTGCTTCTAAATCCAAAACGCAGCTATCTAACAGAACGGTTGTCAATGTGTGCACTCAACTTCCAGAGTTAAACCCGTGTGTGGATTCAGCAGTCTGCAGAGACTTTCTCTGCAGAGTCCCAAGACAGGCGTTTTCAGCCCATTACCGGCATATGGAAGAAACAGCAGTAAGCACAGGGAAATATCTGCTTCTAAATCCAAAACGCAGCTATCTAACAGAACGGTTGTCAATGTGTGCACTCAACTTCCAGAGTTAAACCCGTGTGTGGATTCAGCAGTCTGCAGAGACTTTCTCTGCAGAGTCCCAAGACAGGCGTTTTCAGCCCATTACCGGCATATGGAAGAAACAGCAGTAAGCACAGGGAAATATCTGCTTCTAAATCCAAAACGCAGCTATCTAACAGAACGGTTGTCAATGTGTGCACTCAACTTCCAGAGTTAAACCCGTGTGTGGATTCAGCAGTCTGCAGAGACTTTCTCTGCAGAGTCCCAAAACAGGCGTTTTCAGCCCATTACCGGCATATGGAAGAAACAGCAGTAAGCACAGGGAAATATCTGCTTCTAAATCCAAAACGCAGCTATCTAACAGAACGGTTGTCAATGTGTGCACTCAACTTCCAGAGTTAAACCCGTGTGTGGATTCAGCAGTCTGCAGAGACTTTCTCTGCAGAGTCCCAAAACAGGCGTTTTCAGACCATTACCGGCATATGGAAGAAACAGCAGTAAGCACAGGGAAATATCTGCTTCTAAATCCAAAACGCAGCTATCTAACAGAACGGTTGTCAATGTGTGCACTCAACTTCCAGAGTTAAACCCGTGTGTGGATTCAGCAGTCTGCAGAGACTTTCTCTGCAGAGTCCCAAAACAGGCGTTTTCAGCCCATTACCGGCATATGGAAGAAACAGCAGTAAGCACAGGGAAATATCTGCTTCTAAATCCAAAACGCAGCTATCTAACAGAACGGTTGTCAATGTGTGCACTCAACTTCCAGAGTTAAACCCGTGTGTGGATTCAGCAGTCTGCAAAGACTTTCTCTGCAGAGTCCCAAAACAGGCGTTTTCAGACCATTACCGGCATATGGAAGAAACAGCAGTAAGCACAGGGAAATATCTGCTTCTAAATCCAAAACGCAGCTATCTAACAGAACGGTTGTCAATGTGTGCACTCAACTTCCAGAGTTAAACCCGTGTGGATTCAGCAGTCTGCAGAGACTTTCTCTGCAGAGTCCCAAAACAGGCGTTTTCAGCCCATTACCGGCATATGGAAGAAACAGCAGTAAGCACAGGGAAATATCTGCTTCTCAATCCAAAACGCAGCTATCTAACAGAACGGTTGTCAATGTGTGCACTCAACTTCCAGAGTTAAACCCGTGTGTGGATTCAGCAGTCTGCAGAGACTTTCTCTGCAGAGTCCCAAAACAGGCGTTTTCAGCCCATTACCGGCATATGGAAGAAACAGCAGTAAGCACAGGGAAATATCTGCTTCTAAATCCAAAACGCAGCTATCTAACAGAACGGTTGTCAATGTGTGCACTCAACTTCCAGAGTTAAACCCGTGTGTGGATTCAGCAGTCTGCAGAGACTTTCTCTGCAGAGTCCCAAAACAGGCGTTTTCAGCCCATTACCGGCATATGGAAGAAACAGCAGTAAGCACAGGGAAATATCTGCTTCTAAATCCAAAACGCAGCTATCTAACAGAACGGTTGTCAATGTGTGCACTCAACTTCCAGAGTTAAACCCGTGTGTGGATTCAGCAGTCTGCAGAGACTTTCTCTGCAGAGTCCCAAGACAGGCGTTTTCAGCCCATTACCGGCATATGGAAGAAACAGCAGTAAGCACAGGGAAATATCTGCTTCTAAATCCAAAACGCAGCTATCTAACAGAACGGTTGTCAATGTGTGCACTCAACTTCCAGAGTTAAACCCGTGTGTGGATTCAGCAGTCTGCAGAGACTTTCTCTGCAGAGTCCCAAAACAGGCGTTTTCAGCCCATTACCGGCATATGGAAGAAACAGCAGTAAGCACAGGGAAATATCTGCTTCTAAATCCAAAACGCAGCTATCTAACAGAACGGTTGTCAATGTGTGCACTCAACTTCCAGAGTTAAACCCGTGTGTGGATTCACCAGTCTGCAGAGACTTTCTCTGCAGAGTCCCAAGACAGGCGTTTTCAGCCCATTACCGGCATATGGAAGAAACAGCAGTAAGCACAGGGAAATATCTGCTTCTAAATCCAAAACGCAGCTATCTAACAGAACGGTTGTCAATGTGTGCACTCAACTTCCAGAGTTAAACCCGTGTGTGGATTCAGCAGTCTGCAGAGACTTTCTCTCCAGAGTCCCAAGACAGGCGTTTTCAGCCCATTACCGGCATATGGAAGAAACAGCAGTAAGCACAGGGAAATATCTGCTTCTAAATCCAAAACGCAGCTATCTAACAGAACGGTTGTCAATGTGTGCACTCAACTTCCAGAGTTAAACCCGTGTGTGGATTCAGCAGTCTGCAGAGACTTTCTCTGCAGAGTCCCAAGACAGGCGTTTTCAGCCCATTACCGGCATATGGAAGAAACAGCAGTAAGCACAGGGAAATATCTGCTTCTAAATCCAAAACGCAGCTATCTAACAGAACGGTTGTCAATGTGTGCACTCAACTTCCAGAGTTAAACCCGTGTGTGGATTCAGCAGTCTGCAGAGACTTTCTCTGCAGAGTCCCAAAACAGGCGTTTTCAGCCCATTACCGGCATATGGAAGAAACAGCAGTAAGCACAGGGAAATATCTGCTTCTAAATCCAAAACGCAGCTATCTAACAGAACGGTTGTCAATGTGTGCACTCAACTTCCAGAGTTAAACCAGTGTGTGGATTCAGCAGTCTGCAGAGACTTTCTCTGCAGAGTCCCAAGACAGGCGTTTTCAGCCCATTACCGGCATATGGAAGAAACAGCAGTAAGCACAGGGAAATATCTGCTTCTAAATCCAAAACGCAGCTATCTAACAGAACGGTTGTCAATGTGTGCACTCAACTTCCAGAGTTAAACCCGTGTGTGGATTCAGCAGTCTGCAGAGACTTTCTCTGCAGAGTCCCAAGACAGGCGTTTTCAGCCCATTACCGGCATATGGAAGAAACAGCAGTAAGCACAGGGAAATATCTGCTTCTAAATCCAAAACGCAGCTATCTAACAGAACGGTTGTCAATGTGTGCACTCAACTTCCAGAGTTAAACCCGTGTGTGGATTCAGCAGTCTGCAGAGACTTTCTCTGCAGAGTCCCAAGACAGGCGTTTTCAGCCCATTACCGGCATATGGAAGAAACAGCAGTAAGCACAGGGAAATATCTGCTTCTAAATCCAAAACGCAGCTATCTAACAGAACGGTTGTCAATGTGTGCACTCAACTTCCAGAGTTAAACCCGTGTGTGGATTCAGCAGTCTGCAGAGACTTTCTCTGCAGAGTCCCAAAACAGGCGTTTTCAGCCCATTACCGGCATATGGAAGAAACAGCAGTAAGCACAGGGAAATATCTGCTTCTAAATCCAAAACGCAGCTATCTAACAGAACGGTTGTCAATGTGTGCACTCAACTTCCAGAGTTAAACCCGTGTGTGGCTTCAGCAGTCTGCAGAGACTTTCTCTGCAGAGTCCCAAAACAGGCGTTTTCAGCCCATTACCGGCATATGGAAGAAACAGCAGTAAGCACAGGGAAATATCTGCTTCTAAATCCAAAACGCAGCTATCTAACAGAACGGTTGTCAATGTGTGCACTCAACTTCCAGAGTTAAACCTGTGTATGGATTCAGCAGTCTGCAGAGACTTTCTCTGCAGAGTCCCAAAACAGGCGTTTTCAGCCCATTACCGGCATACGGAAGAAACAGCAGTAAGCACAGGGAAATATCTGCTTCTAAATCCAAAACGCAGCTATCTAACAGAACGGTTGTCAATGTGTGCACTCAACTTCCAGAGTTAAACCCGTGTGTGGATTCAGCAGTCTGCAGAGACTTTCTCTGCAGAGTCCCAAGACAGGCGTTTTCAGCCCATTACCGGCATATGGAAGAAACAGCAGTAAGCACAGGGAAATATCTGCTTCTAAATCCAAAACGCAGCTATCTAACAGAACGGTTGTCAATGTGTGCACTCAACTTCCAGAGTTAAACCCGTGTGTGGATTCAGCAGTCTGCAGAGACTTTCTCTGCAGAGTCCCAAAACAGGCGTTTTCAGCCCATTACCGGCATATGGAAGAAACAGCAGTAAGCACAGGGAAATATCTGCTTCTAAATCCAAAACGCAGCTATCTAACAGAACGGTTGTCAATGTGTGCACTCAACTTCCAGAGTTAAACCCGTGTGTGGCTTCAGCAGTCTGCAGAGACTTTCTCTGCAGAGTCCCAAAACAGGCGTTTTCAGCCCATTACCGGCATATGGAAGAAACAGCAGTAAGCACAGGGAAATATCTGCTTCTAAATCCAAAACGCAGCTATCTAACAGAACGGTTGTCAATGTGTGCACTCAACTTCCAGAGTTAAACCCGTGTATGGATTCAGCAGTCTGCAGAGACTTTCTCTGCAGAGTCCCAAAACAGGCGTTTTCAGCCCATTACCGGCATACGGAAGAAACAGCAGAAAGCACAGGGAAATATCAGCTTCTAAATCCAAAACGCAGCTATCTAACAGAACGGTTGTCAATGTGTGCACTCAACTTCCAGAGTTAAACCCGTGTGTGGATTCAGCAGTCTGCAGAGACTTTCTCTGCAGAGTCCCAAGACAGGCGTTTTCAGCCCATTACCGGCATATGGAAGAAACAGCAGTAAGCACAGGGAAATATCTGCTTCTAAATCCAAAACGCAGCTATCTAACAGAACGGTTGTCAATGTGTGCACTCAACTTCCAGAGTTAAACCCGTGTGTGGATTCAGCAGTCTGCAGAGACTTTCTCTGCAGAGTCCCAAAAAAGGCGTTTTCAGCCCATTACCGGCATATGGAAGAAACAGCAGTAAGCACAGGGAAATATCTGCTTCTAAATCCAAAACGCAGCTATCTAACAGAACGGTTGTCAATGTGTGCACTCAACTTCCAGAGTTAAACCCGTGTGTGGATTCAGCAGTCTGCAGAGACTTTCTCTGCAGAGTCCCAAGACAGGCGTTTTCAGCCCATTACCGGCATATGGAAGAAACAGCAGTAAGCACAGGGAAATATCTGCTTCTAAATCCAAAACGCAGCTATCTAACAGAACGGTTGTCAATGTGTGCACTCAACTTCCAGAGTTAAACCCGTGTGTGGATTCAGCAGTCTGCAGAGACATTCTCTGCAGAGTCCCAAGACAGGCGTTTTCAGCCCATTACCGGCATATGGAAGAAACAGCAGTAAGCACAGGGAAATATCTGCTTCTAAATCCAAAACGCAGCTATCTAACAGAACGGTTGTCAATGTGTGCACTCAACTTCCAGAGTTAAACCCGTGTGTGGATTCAGCAGTCTGCAGAGACTTTCTCTGCAGAGTCCCAAAACAGGCGTTTTCAGCCCATTACCGGCATATGGAAGAAACAGCAGTAAGCACAGGGAAATATCTGCTTCTAAATCCAAAACGCAGCTATCTAACAGAACGGTTGTCAATGTGTGCACTCAAGTTCCAGAGTTAAACCCGTGTGTGGATTCAGCAGTCTGCAGAGACTTTCTCTGCAGAGTCCCAAAACAGGCGTTTTCAGCCCATTACCGGCATATGGAAGAAACAGCAGTAAGCACAGGGAAATATCTGCTTCTAAATCCAAAACGCAGCTATCTAACAGAACGGTTGTCAATGTGTGCACTCAAGTTCCAGAGTTAAACCCGTGTGTGGATTCAGCAGTCTGCAGAGACTTTCTCTGCAGAGTCCCAAAACAGGCGTTTTCAGCCCATTACCGGCATATGGAAGAAACAGCAGTAAGCACAGGGAAATATCTGCTTCTAAATCCAAAACGCAGCTATCTAACAGAACGGTTGTCAATGTGTGCACTCAACTTCCAGAGTTAAACCCGTGTGTGGATTCAGCAGTCTGCAGAGACTTTCTCTGCAGAGTCCCAAAACAGGCGTTTTCAGCCCATTACCGGCATATGGAAGAAACAGCAGTAAGCACAGGGAAATATCTGCTTCTAAATCCAAAACGCAGCTATCTAACAGAACGGTTGTCAATGTGTGCACTCAACTTCCAGAGTTAAACCCGTGTGTGGATTCAGCAGTCTGCAGAGACTTTCTCTGCAGAGTCCCAAAACAGGCGTTTTCAGCCCATTACCGGCATATGGAAGAAACAGCAGTAAGCACAGGGAAATATCTGCTTCTAAATCCAAAACGCAGCTATCTAACAGAACGGTTGTCAATGTGTGCACTCAACTTCCAGAGTTAAACCCGTGTGTGGATTCAGCAGTCTGCAGAGACTTTCTCTGCAGAGTCCCAAGACAGGCGTTTTCAGCCCATTACCGGCATACGGAAGAAACAGCAGTAAGCACAGGGAAATATCTGCTTCTAAATCCAAAACGCAGCTATCTAACAGAACGGTTGTCAATGTGTGCACTCAACTTCCAGAGTTAAACCCGTGTGTGGATTCAGCAGTCTGCAGAGACTTTCTCTGCAGAGTCCCAAAACAGGCGTTTTCAGCCCATTACCGGCATATGGAAGAAACAGCAGTAAGCACAGGGAAATATCTGCTTCTAAATCCAAAACGCAGCTATCTAACAGAACGGTTGTCAATGTGTGCACTCAACTTCCAGAGTTAAACCCGTGTGTGGATTCACCAGTCTGCAGAGACTTTCTCTGCAGAGTCCCAAGACAGGCGTTTTCAGCCCATTACCGGCATATGGAAGAAACAGCAGTAAGCACAGGGAAATATCTGCTTCTAAATCCAAAACGCAGCTATCTAACAGAACGGTTGTCAATGTGTGCACTCAACTTCCAGAGTTAAACCCGTGTGTGGATTCAGCAGTCTGCAGAGACTTTCTCTCCAGAGTCCCAAGACAGGCGTTTTCAGCCCATTACCGGCATATGGAAGAAACAGCAGTAAGCACAGGGAAATATCTGCTTCTAAATCCAAAACGCAGCTATCTAACAGAACGGTTGTCAATGTGTGCACTCAACTTCCAGAGTTAAACCCGTGTGTGGATTCAGCAGTCTGCAGAGACTTTCTCTGCAGAGTCCCAAGACAGGCGTTTTCAGCCCATTACCGGCATATGGAAGAAACAGCAGTAAGCACAGGGAAATATCTGCTTCTAAATCCAAAACGCAGCTATCTAACAGAACGGTTGTCAATGTGTGCACTCAACTTCCAGAGTTAAACCCGTGTGTGGATTCAGCAGTCTGCAGAGACTTTCTCTGCAGAGTCCCAAAACAGGCGTTTTCAGCCCATTACCGGCATATGGAAGAAACAGCAGTAAGCACAGGGAAATATCTGCTTCTAAATCCAAAACGCAGCTATCTAACAGAACGGTTGTCAATGTGTGCACTCAACTTCCAGAGTTAAACCCGTGTGTGGATTCAGCAGTCTGCAGAGACTTTCTCTGCAGAGTCCCAAAACAGGCGTTTTCAGCCCATTACCGGCATATGGAAGAAACAGCAGTAAGCACAGGGAAATATCTGCTTCTAAATCCAAAACGCAGCTATCTAACAGAACGGTTGTCAATGTGTGCACTCAACTTCCAGAGTTAAACCCGAGTGTGGATTCAGCAGTCTGCAGAGACTTTCTCTGCAGAGTCCCAAGACAGGCGTTTTCAGCCCATTACCGGCATATGGAAGAAACAGCAGTAAGCACAGGGAAATATCTGCTTCTAAATCCAAAACGCAGCTATCTAACAGAACGGTTGTCAATGTGTGCACTCAACTTCCAGAGTTAAACCCGTGTGTGGATTCAGCAGTCTGCAGAGACTTTCTCTGCAGAGTCCCAAGACAGGCGTTTTCAGCCCATTACCGGCATATGGAAGAAACAGCAGTAAGCACAGGGAAATATCTGCTTCTAAATCCAAAACGCAGCTATCTAACAGAACGGTTGTCAATGTGTGCACTCAACTTCCAGAGTTAAACCCGTGTGTGGATTCAGCAGTCTGCAGAGACTTTCTCTGCAGAGTCCCAAAACAGGCGTTTTCAGCCCATTACCGGCATATGGAAGAAACAGCAGTAAGCACAGGGAAATATCTGCTTCTAAATCCAAAACGCAGCTATCTAACAGAACGGTTGTCAATGTGTGCACTCAACTTCCAGAGTTAAACCCGTGTGTGGCTTCAGCAGTCTGCAGAGACTTTCTCTGCAGAGTCCCAAAACAGGCGTTTTCAGCCCATTACCGGCATATGGAAGAAACAGCAGTAAGCACAGGGAAATATCTGCTTCTAAATCCAAAACGCAGCTATCTAACAGAACGGTTGTCAATGTGTGCACTCAACTTCCAGAGTTAAACCCGTGTATGGATTCAGCAGTCTGCAGAGACTTTCTCTGCAGAGTCCCAAAACAGGCGTTTTCAGCCCATTACCGGCATACGGAAGAAACAGCAGTAAGCACAGGGAAATATCTGCTTCTAAATCCAAAACGCAGCTATCTAACAGAACGGTTGTCAATGTGTGCACTCAACTTCCAGAGTTAAACCCGTGTGTGGATTCAGCAGTCTGCAGAGACTTTCTCTGCAGAGTCCCAAAACAGGCGTTTTCAGCCCATTACCGGCATATGGAAGAAACAGCAGTAAGCACAGGGAAATATCTGCTTCTAAATCCAAAACGCAGCTATCTAACAGAACGGTTGTCAATGTGTGCACTCAACTTCCAGAGTTAAACCCGTGTGTGGATTCACCAGTCTGCAGAGACTTTCTCTGCAGAGTCCCAAGACAGGCGTTTTCAGCCCATTACCGGCATATGGAAGAAACAGCAGTAAGCACAGGGAAATATCTGCTTCTAAATCCAAAACGCAGCTATCTAACAGAACGGTTGTCAATGTGTGCACTCAACTTCCAGAGTTAAACCCGTGTGTGGATTCAGCAGTCTGCAGAGACTTTCTCTCCAGAGTCCCAAGACAGGCGTTTTCAGCCCATTACCGGCATATGGAAGAAACAGCAGTAAGCACAGGGAAATATCTGCTTCTAAATCCAAAACGCAGCTATCTAACAGAACGGTTGTCAATGTGTGCACTCAACTTCCAGAGTTAAACCCGTGTGTGGATTCAGCAGTCTGCAGAGACTTTCTCTGCAGAGTCCCAAGACAGGCGTTTTCAGCCCATTACCGGCATATGGAAGAAACAGCAGTAAGCACAGGGAAATATCTGCTTCTAAATCCAAAACGCAGCTATCTAACAGAACGGTTGTCAATGTGTGCACTCAACTTCCAGAGTTAAACCCGTGTGTGGATTCAGCAGTCTGCAGAGACTTTCTCTGCAGAGTCCCAAAACAGGCGTTTTCAGCCCATTACCGGCATATGGAAGAAACAGCAGTAAGCACAGGGAAATATCTGCTTCTAAATCCAAAACGCAGCTATCTAACAGAACGGTTGTCAATGTGTGCACTCAACTTCCAGAGTTAAACCCGTGTGTGGATTCAGCAGTCTGCAGAGACTTTCTCTGCAGAGTCCCAAGACAGGCGTTTTCAGCCCATTACCGGCATATGGAAGAAACAGCAGTAAGCACAGGGAAATATCTGCTTCTAAATCCAAAACGCAGCTATCTAACAGAACGGTTGTCAATGTGTGCACTCAACTTCCAGAGTTAAACCCGTGTGTGGATTCAGCAGTCTGCAGAGACTTTCTCTGCAGAGTCCCAAGACAGGCGTTTTCAGCCCATTACCGGCATATGGAAGAAACAGCAGTAAGCACAGGGAAATATCTGCTTCTAAATCCAAAACGCAGCTATCTAACAGAACGGTTGTCAATGTGTGCACTCAACTTCCAGAGTTAAACCCGTGTGTGGATTCAGCAGTCTGCAGAGACTTTCTCTGCAGAGTCCCAAGACAGGCGTTTTCAGCCCATTACCGGCATATGGAAGAAACAGCAGTAAGCACAGGGAAATATCTGCTTCTAAATCCAAAACGCAGCTATCTAACAGAACGGTTGTCAATGTGTGCACTCAACTTCCAGAGTTAAACCCGTGTGTGGATTCAGCAGTCTGCAGAGACTTTCTCTGCAGAGTCCCAAAACAGGCGTTTTCAGCCCATTACCGGCATATGGAAGAAACAGCAGTAAGCACAGGGAAATATCTGCTTCTAAATCCAAAACGCAGCTATCTAACAGAACGGTTGTCAATGTGTGCACTCAACTTCCAGAGTTAAACCCGTGTGTGGCTTCAGCAGTCTGCAGAGACTTTCTCTGCAGAGTCCCAAAACAGGCGTTTTCAGCCCATTACCGGCATATGGAAGAAACAGCAGTAAGCACAGGGAAATATCTGCTTCTAAATCCAAAACGCAGCTATCTAACAGAACGGTTGTCAATGTGTGCACTCAACTTCCAGAGTTAAACCCGTGTGTGGATTCAGCAGTCTGCAGAGACTTTCTCTGCAGAGTCCCAAGACAGGCGTTTTCAGCCCATTACCGGCATATGGAAGAAACAGCAGTAAGCACAGGGAAATATCTGCTTCTAAATCCAAAACGCAGCTATCTAACAGAACGGTTGTCAATGTGTGCACTCAACTTCCAGAGTTAAACCTGTGTATGGATTCAGCAGTCTGCAGAGACTTTCTCTGCAGAGTCCCAAAAC
This sequence comes from Aotus nancymaae, assembly GCF_030222135.1. Taxonomy (NCBI): domain Eukaryota; kingdom Metazoa; phylum Chordata; class Mammalia; order Primates; family Aotidae; genus Aotus; species Aotus nancymaae. The sequence continues at coordinate 62,056 of NW_026988815.1, read as the reverse complement.
AGGCGTTTTCAGCCCATTACCGGCATACGGAAGAAACAGCAGTAAGCACAGGGAAATATCTGCTTCTAAATCCAAAACGCAGCTATCTAACAGAACGGTTGTCAATGTGTGCACTCAACTTCCAGAGTTAAACCCGTGTGTGGATTCAGCAGTCTGCAGAGACTTTCTCTGCAGAGTCCCAAGACAGGCGTTTTCAGCCCATTACCGGCATATGGAAGAAACAGCAGTAAGCACAGGGAAATATCTGCTTCTAAATCCAAAACGCAGCTATCTAACAGAACGGTTGTCAATGTGTGCACTCAACTTCCAGAGTTAAACCCGTGTGTGGATTCAGCAGTCTGCAGAGACTTTCTCTGCAGAGTCCCAAGACAGGCGTTTTCAGCCCATTACCGGCATATGGAAGAAACAGCAGTAAGCACAGGGAAATATCTGCTTCTAAATCCAAAACGCAGCTATCTAACAGAACGGTTGTCAATGTGTGCACTCAACTTCCAGAGTTAAACCCGTGTGTGGATTCAGCAGTCTGCAGAGACTTTCTCTGCAGAGTCCCAAGACAGGCGTTTTCAGCCCATTACCGGCATATGGAAGAAACAGCAGTAAGCACAGGGAAATATCTGCTTCTAAATCCAAAACGCAGCTATCTAACAGAACGGTTGTCAATGTGTGCACTCAACTTCCAGAGTTAAACCCGTGTGTGGATTCAGCAGTCTGCAGAGACTTTCTCTGCAGAGTCCCAAGACAGGCGTTTTCAGCCCATTACCGGCATATGGAAGAAACAGCAGTAAGCACAGGGAAATATCTGCTTCTAAATCCAAAACGCAGCTATCTAACAGAACGGTTGTCAATGTGTGCACTCAACTTCCAGAGTTAAACCCGTGTGTGGATTCAGCAGTCTGCAGAGACTTTCTCTGCAGAGTCCCAAAACAGGCGTTTTCAGCCCATTACCGGCATATGGAAGAAACAGCAGTAAGCACAGGGAAATATCTGCTTCTAAATCCAAAACGCAGCTATCTAACAGAACGGTTGTCAATGTGTGCACTCAACTTCCAGAGTTAAACCCGTGTGTGGATTCAGCAGTCTGCAGAGACTTTCTCTGCAGAGTCCCAAAACAGGCGTTTTCAGCCCATTACCGGCATATGGAAGAAACAGCAGTAAGCACAGGGAAATATCTGCTTCTAAATCCAAAACGCAGCTATCTAACAGAACGGTTGTCAATGTGTGCACTCAACTTCCAGAGTTAAACCCGTGTGTGGATTCAGCAGTCTGCAAACACTTTCTCTGCAGAGTCCCAAAACAGGCGTTTTCAGCCCATTACCGGCATATGGAAGAAACAGCAGTAAGCACAGGGAAATATCTGCTTCTAAATCCAAAACGCAGCTATCTAACAGAACGGTTGTCAATGTGTGCACTCAACTTCCAGAGTTAAACCCGTGTGTGGATTCAGCAGTCTGCAGAGACTTTCTCTGCAGAGTCCCAAGACAGGCGTTTTCAGCCCATTACCGGCATATGGAAGAAACAGCAGTAAGCACAGGGAAATATCTGCTTCTAAATCCAAAACGCAGCTATCTAACAGAACGGTTGTCAATGTGTGCACTCAACTTCCAGAGTTAAACCCGTGTGTGGATTCAGCAGTCTGCAAACACTTTCTCTGCAGAGTCCCAAAACAGGCGTTTTCAGCCCATTACCGGCATATGGAAGAAACAGCAGTAAGCACAGGGAAATATCTGCTTCTAAATCCAAAACGCAGCTATCTAACAGAACGGTTGTCAATGTGTGCACTCAACTTCCAGAGTTAAACCCGTGTGTGGATTCAGCAGTCTGCAGAGACTTTCTCTGCAGAGTCCCAAAACAGGCGTTTTCAGCCCATTACCGGCATATGGAAGAAACAGCAGTAAGCACAGGGAAATATCTGCTTCTAAATCCAAAACGCAGCTATCTAACAGAACGGTTGTCAATGTGTGCACTCAACTTCCAGAGTTAAACCCGTGTGTGGATTCAGCAGTCTGCAGAGACTTTCTCTGCAGAGTCCCAAAACAGGCGTTTTCAGCCCATTACCGGCATATGGAAGAAACAGCAGTAAGCACAGGGAAATATCTGCTTCTAAATCCAAAACGCAGCTATCTAACAGAACGGTTGTCAATGTGTGCACTCAAGTTCCAGAGTTAAACCCGTGTGTGGATTCAGCAGTCTGCAGAGACTTTCTCTGCAGAGTCCCAAAACAGGCGTTTTCAGACCATTACCGGCATATGGAAGAAACAGCAGTTAGCACAGGGAAATATCTGCTTCTAAATCCAAAACGCAGCTATCTAACAGAACGGTTGTCAATGTGTGCACTCAACTTCCAGAGTTAAACCCGTGTGTGGATTCAGCAGTCTGCAGAGACTTTCTCTGCAGAGTCCCAAAACAGGCGTTTTCAGCCCATTACCGGCATATGGAAGAAACAGCAGTAAGCACAGGGAAATATCTGCTTCTAAATCCAAAACGCAGCTATCTAACAGAACGGTTGTCAATGTGTGCACTCAACTTCCAGAGTTAAACCCGTGTGTGGATTCAGCAGTCTGCAGAGACTTTCTCTGCAGAGTCCCAAAACAGGCGTTTTCAGCCCATTACCGGCATATGGAAGAAACAGCAGTAAGCACAGGGAAATATCTGCTTCTAAATCCAAAACGCAGCTATCTAACAGAACGGTTGTCAATGTGTGCACTCAACTTCCAGAGTTAAACCCGTGTGTGGATTCAGCAGTCTGCAGAGACTTTCTCTGCAGAGTCCCAAAACAGGCGTTTTCAGCCCATTACCGGCATATGGAAGAAACAGCAGTAAGCACAGGGAAATATCTGCTTCTCAATCCAAAACGCAGCTATCTAACAGAACGGTTGTCAATGTGTGCACTCAACTTCCAGAGTTAAACCCGTGTGTGGATTCAGCAGTCTGCAGAGACTTTCTCTGCAGAGTCCCAAGACAGGTGTTTTCAGCCCATTACCGGCATATGGAAGAAACAGCAGTAAGCACAGGGAAATATCTGCTTCTAAATCCAAAACGCAGCTATCTAACAGAACGGTTGTCAATGTGTGCACTCAACTTCCAGAGTTAAACCCGTGTGTGGATTCAGCAGTCTGCAGAGACTTTCTCTGCAGAGTCCCAAAACAGGCGTTTTCAGCCCATTACCGGCATATGGAAGAAACAGCAGTAAGCACAGGGAAATATCTGCTTCTAAATCCAAAACGCAGCTATCTAACAGAACGGTTGTCAATGTGTGCACTCAACTTCCAGAGTTAAACCCGTGTGTGGATTCAGCAGTCTGCAGAGACTTTCTCTGCAGAGTCCCAAGACAGGCGTTTTCAGCCCATTACCGGCATATGGAAGAAACAGCAGTAAGCACAGGGAAATATCTGCTTCTAAATCCAAAACGCAGCTATCTAACAGAACGGTTGTCAATGTGTGCACTCAACTTCCAGAGTTAAACCCGTGTGTGGATTCAGCAGTCTGCAGAGACTTTCTCTGCAGAGTCCCAAAACAGGCGTTTTCAGCCCATTACCGGCATATGGAAGAAACAGCAGTAAGCACAGGGAAATATCTGCTTCTAAATCCAAAACGCAGCTATCTAACAGAACGGTTGTCAATGTGTGCACTCAACTTCCAGAGTTAAACCCGTGTGTGGATTCACCAGTCTGCAGAGACTTTCTCTGCAGAGTCCCAAGACAGGCGTTTTCAGCCCATTACCGGCATATGGAAGAAACAGCAGTAAGCACAGGGAAATATCTGCTTCTAAATCCAAAACGCAGCTATCTAACAGAACGGTTGTCAATGTGTGCACTCAACTTCCAGAGTTAAACCCGTGTGTGGATTCAGCAGTCTGCAGAGACTTTCTCTCCAGAGTCCCAAGACAGGCGTTTTCAGCCCATTACCGGCATATGGAAGAAACAGCAGTAAGCACAGGGAAATATCTGCTTCTAAATCCAAAACGCAGCTATCTAACAGAACGGTTGTCAATGTGTGCAGTCAACTTCCAGAGTTAAACCCGTGTGTGGATTCAGCAGTCTGCAGAGACTTTCTCTGCAGAGTCCCAAGACAGGCGTTTTCAGCCCATTACCGGCATATGGAAGAAACAGCAGTAAGCACAGGGAAATATCTGCTTCTAAATCCAAAACGCAGCTATCTAACAGAACGGTTGTCAATGTGTGCACTCAACTTCCAGAGTTAAACCCGTGTGTGGATTCAGCAGTCTGCAGAGACTTTCTCTGCAGAGTCCCAAAACAGGCGTTTTCAGCCCATTACCGGCATATGGAAGAAACAGCAGTAAGCACAGGGAAATATCTGCTTCTAAATCCAAAACGCAGCTATCTAACAGAACGGTTGTCAATGTGTGCACTCAACTTCCAGAGTTAAACCCGTGTGTGGATTCAGCAGTCTGCAGAGACTTTCTCTGCAGAGTCCCAAGACAGGCGTTTTCAGCCCATTACCGGCATATGGAAGAAACAGCAGTAAGCACAGGGAAATATCTGCTTCTAAATCCAAAACGCAGCTATCTAACAGAACGGTTGTCAATGTGTGCACTCAACTTCCAGAGTTAAACCCGTGTGTGGATTCAGCAGTCTGCAGAGACTTTCTCTGCAGAGTCCCAAGACAGGCGTTTTCAGCCCATTACCGGCATATGGAAGAAACAGCAGTAAGCACAGGGAAATATCTGCTTCTAAATCCAAAACGCAGCTATCTAACAGAACGGTTGTCAATGTGTGCACTCAACTTCCAGAGTTAAACCCGTGTGTGGATTCAGCAGTCTGCAGAGACTTTCTCTGCAGAGTCCCAAGACAGGCGTTTTCAGCCCATTACCGGCATATGGAAGAAACAGCAGTAAGCACAGGGAAATATCTGCTTCTAAATCCAAAACGCAGCTATCTAACAGAACGGTTGTCAATGTGTGCACTCAACTTCCAGAGTTAAACCCGTGTGTGGATTCAGCAGTCTGCAGAGACTTTCTCTGCAGAGTCCCAAAACAGGCGTTTTCAGCCCATTACCGGCATATGGAAGAAACAGCAGTAAGCACAGGGAAATATCTGCTTCTAAATCCAAAACGCAGCTATCTAACAGAACGGTTGTCAATGTGTGCACTCAACTTCCAGAGTTAAACCCGTGTGTGGCTTCAGCAGTCTGCAGAGACTTTCTCTGCAGAGTCCCAAAACAGGCGTTTTCAGCCCATTACCGGCATATGGAAGAAACAGCAGTAAGCACAGGAAAATATCTGCTTCTAAATCCAAAACGCAGCTATCTAACAGAACGGTTGTCAATGTGTGCACTCAACTTCCAGAGTTAAACCTGTGTATGGATTCAGCAGTCTGCAGAGACTTTCTCTGCAGAGTCCCAAAACAGGCGTTTTCAGCCCATTACCGGCATATGGAAGAAACAGCAGTAAGCACAGGGAAATATCTGCTTCTAAATCCAAAACGCAGCTATCTAACAGAACGGTTGTCAATGTGTGCACTCAACTTCCAGAGTTAAACCCGTGTGTGGATTCAGCAGTCTGCAGAGACTTTCTCTGCAGAGTCCCAAGACAGGCGTTTTCAGCCCATTACCGGCATATGGAAGAAACAGCAGTAAGCACAGGGAAATATCTGCTTCTAAATCCAAAACGCAGCTATCTAACAGAACGGTTGTCAATGTGTGCACTCAACTTCCAGAGTTAAACCCGTGTGTGGATTCAGCAGTCTGCAGAGACTTTCTCTGCAGAGTCCCAAAACAGGCGTTTTCAGCCCATTACCGGCATATGGAAGAAACAGCAGTAAGCACAGGGAAATATCTGCTTCTAAATCCAAAACGCAGCTATCTAACAGAACGGTTGTCAATGTGTGCACTCAACTTCCAGAGTTAAACCCGTGTGTGGATTCAGCAGTCTGCAGAGACTTTCTCTGCAGAGTCCCAAGACAGGCGTTTTCAGCCCATTACCGGCATATGGAAGAAACAGCAGTAAGCACAGGGAAATATCTGCTTCTAAATCCAAAACGCAGCTATCTAACAGAACGGTTGTCAATGTGTGCACTCAACTTCCAGAGTTAAACCCGTGTGTGGATTCAGCAGTCTGCAGAGACTTTCTCTGCAGAGTCCCAAGACAGGCGTTTTCAGCCCATTACCGGCATATGGAAGAAACAGCAGTAAGCACAGGGAAATATCTGCTTCTAAATCCAAAACGCAGCTATCTAACAGAACGGTTGTCAATGTGTGCACTCAACTTCCAGAGTTAAACCCGTGTGTGGATTCAGCAGTCTGCAGAGACTTTCTCTGCAGAGTCCCAAAACAGGCGTTTTCAGCCCATTACCGGCATATGGAAGAAACAGCAGTAAGCACAGGGAAATATCTGCTTCTAAATCCAAAACGCAGCTATCTAACAGAACGGTTGTCAATGTGTGCACTCAACTTCCAGAGTTAAACCCGTGTGTGGATTCAGCAGTCTGCAGAGACTTTCTCTGCAGAGTCCCAAAACAGGCGTTTTCAGCCCATTACCGGCATATGGAAGAAACAGCAGTAAGCACAGGGAAATATCTGCTTCTAAATCCAAAACGCAGCTATCTAACAGAACGGTTGTCAATGTGTGCACTCAACTTCCAGAGTTAAACCCGTGTGTGGCTTCAGCAGTCTGCAGAGACTTTCTCTGCAGAGTCCCAAAACAGGCGTTTTCAGCCCATTACCGGCACATGGAAGAAACAGCAGTAAGCACAGGGAAATATCTGCTTCTAAATCGAAAACGCAGCTATCTAACAGAACGGTTGTCAATGTGTGCACTCAACTTCCAGAGTTAAACCCGTGTGTGGATTCAGCAGTCTGCAGAGACTTTCTCTGCAGAGTCCCAAAACAGGCGTTTTCAGCCCATTACCGGCATATGGAAGAAACAGCAGTAAGCACAGGGAAATATCTGCTTCTAAATCCAAAACGCAGCTATCTAACAGAACGGTTGTCAATGTGTGCACTCAACTTCCAGAGTTAAACCGGTGTGTGGATTCAGCAGTCTGCAGAGACTTTCTCTGCAGAGTCCCAAAACAGGCGTTTTCAGCCCATTACCGGCATATGGAAGAAACAGCAGTAAGCACAGGGAAATATCTGCTTCTAAATCCAAAACGCAGCTATCTAACAGAACGGTTGTCAATGTGTGCACTCAACTTCCAGAGTTAAACCCGTGTGTGGATTCAGCAGTCTGCAGAGACTTTCTCTGCAGAGTCCCAAAACAGGCGTTTTCAGCCCATTACCGGCATATGGAAGAAACAGCAGTAAGCACAGGGAAATATCTGCTTCTAAATCCAAAACGCAGCTATCTAACAGAACGGTTGTCAATGTGTGCACTCAACTTCCAGAGTTAAACCCGTGTGTGGATTCAGCAGTCTGCAAACACTTTCTCTGCAGAGTCCCAAAACAGGCGTTTTCAGCCCATTACCGGCATATGGAAGAAACAGCAGTAAGCACAGGGAAATATCTGCTTCTAAATCCAAAACGCAGCTATCTAACAGAACGGTTGTCAATGTGTGCACTCAACTTCCAGAGTTAAACCCGTGTGTGGATTCAGCAGTCTGCAGAGACTTTCTCTGCAGAGTCCCAAAACAGGCGTTTTCAGCCCATTACCGGCATATGGAAGAAACAGCAGTAAGCACAGGGAAATATCTGCTTCTAAATCCAAAACGCAGCTATCTAACAGAACGGTTGTCAATGTGTGCACTCAACTTCCAGAGTTAAACCCGTGTGTGGATTCAGCAGTCTGCAGAGACTTTCTCTGCAGAGTCCCAAAACAGGCGTTTTCAGCCCATTACCGGCATATGGAAGAAACAGCAGTAAGCACAGGGAAATATCTGCTTCTAAATCCAAAACGCAGCTATCTAACAGAACGGTTGTCAATGTGTGCACTCAACTTCCAGAGTTAAACCCGTGTGTGGATTCAGCAGTCTGCAGAGACTTTCTCTGCAGAGTCCCAAGACAGGCGTTTTCAGCCCATTACCGGCATATGGAAGAAACAGCAGTAAGCACAGGGAAATATCTGCTTCTAAATCCAAAACGCAGCTATCTAACAGAACGGTTGTCAATGTGTGCACTCAACTTCCAGAGTTAAACCCGTGTGTGGATTCAGCAGTCTGCAGAGACTTTCTCTGCAGAGTCCCAAGACAGGCGTTTTCAGCCCATTACCGGCATATGGAAGAAACAGCAGTAAGCACAGGGAAATATCTGCTTCTAAATCCAAAACGCAGCTATCTAACAGAACGGTTGTCAATGTGTGCACTCAACTTCCAGAGTTAAACCCGTGTGTGGATTCAGCAGTCTGCAGAGACTTTCTCTGCAGAGTCCCAAGACAGGCGTTTTCAGCCCATTACCGGCATATGGAAGAAACAGCAGTAAGCACAGGGAAATATCTGCTTCTAAATCCAAAACGCAGCTATCTAACAGAACGGTTGTCAATGTGTGCACTCAACTTCCAGAGTTAAACCCGTGTGTGGATTCAGCAGTCTGCAGAGACTTTCTCTGCAGAGTCCCAAAACAGGCGTTTTCAGCCCATTACCGGCATATGGAAGAAACAGCAGTAAGCACAGGGAAATATCTGCTTCTAAATCCAAAACGCAGCTATCTAACAGAACGGTTGTCAATGTGTGCACTCAACTTCCAGAGTTAAACCCGTGTGTGGATTCAGCAGTCTGCAGAGACTTTCTCTGCAGAGTCCCAAGACAGGCGTTTTCAGCCCATTACCGGCATATGGAAGAAACAGCAGTAAGCACAGGGAAATATCTGCTTCTAAATCCAAAACGCAGCTATCTAACAGAACGGTTGTCAATGTGTGCACTCAACTTCCAGAGTTAAACCCGTGTGTGGATTCAGCAGTCTGCAGAGACTTTCTCTGCAGAGTCCCAAAACAGGCGTTTTCAGCCCATTACCGGCATATGGAAGAAACAGCAGTAAGCACAGGGAAATATCTGCTTCTAAATCCAAAACGCAGCTATCTAACAGAACGGTTGTCAATGTGTGCACTCAACTTCCAGAGTTAAACCCGTGTGTGGATTCAGCAGTCTGCAGAGACTTTCTCTGCAGAGTCCCAAAACAGGCGTTTTCAGCCCATTACCGGCATATGGAAGAAACAGCAGTAAGCACAGGGAAATATCTGCTTCTAAATCCAAAACGCAGCTATCTAACAGAACGGTTGTCAATGTGTGCACTCAACTTCCAGAGTTAAACCCGTGTGTGGATTCAGCAGTCTGCAGAGACTTTCTCTGCAGAGTCCCAAGACAGGCGTTTTCAGCCCATTACCGGCATATGGAAGAAACAGCAGTAAGCACAGGGAAATATCTGCTTCTAAATCCAAAACGCAGCTATCTAACAGAACGGTTGTCAATGTGTGCACTCAACTTCCAGAGTTAAACCCGTGTGTGGATTCAGCAGTCTGCAGAGACTTTCTCTGCAGAGTCCCAAAACAGGCGTTTTCAGCCCATTACCGGCATATGGAAGAAACAGCAGTAAGCACAGGGAAATATCTGCCTCTAAATCCAAAACGCAGCTATCTAACAGAACGGCTGTCAATGTGTGCACTCAACTTCCAGAGTTAAACCCGTGTGTGGATTCAGCAGTCTGCAGAGACTTTCTCTGCAGAGTCCCAAAACAGGCGTTTTCAGCCCATTACCGGCATATGGAAGAAACAGCAGTAAGCACAGGGAAATATCTGCTTCTAAATCCAAAACGCAGCTATCTAACAGAACGGTTGTCAATGTGTGCACTCAACTTCCAGAGTTAAACCCGTGTGTGGATTCAGCAGTCTGCAGAGACTTTCTCTGCAGAGTCCCAAAACAGGCGTTTTCAGCCCATTACCGGCATATGGAAGAAACAGCAGTAAGCACAGGGAAATATCTGCTTCTAAATCCAAAACGCAGCTATCTAACAGAACGGTTGTCAATGTGTGCACTCAACTTCCAGAGTTAAACCCGTGTGTGGATTCAGCAGTCTGCAGAGACTTTCTCTGCAGAGTCCCAAAACAGGCGTTTTCAGCCCATTACCGGCATATGGAAGAAACAGCAGTAAGCACAGGGAAATATCTGCTTCTAAATCCAAAACGCAGCTATCTAACAGAACGGTTGTCAATGTGTGCACTCAACTTCCAGAGTTAAACCCGTGTGTGGATTCAGCAGTCTGCAGAGACTTTCTCTGCAGAGTCCCAAAACAGGCGTTTTCAGCCCATTACCGGCATATGGAAGAAACAGCAGTAAGCACAGGGAAATATCTGCTTCTAAATCCAAAACGCAGCTATCTAACAGAACGGTTGTCAATGTGTGCACTCAACTTCCAGAGTTAAACCCGTGTGTGGATTCAGCAGTCTGCAGAGACTTTCTCTGCAGAGTCCCAAAACAGGCGTTTTCAGCCCATTACCGGCATATGGAAGAAACAGCAGTAAGCACAGGGAAATATCTGCTTCTAAATCCAAAACGCAGCTATCTAACAGAACGGTTGTCAATGTGTGCACTCAACTTCCAGAGTTAAACCCGTGTGTGGATTCAGCAGTCTGCAGAGACTTTCTCTGCAGAGTCCCAAAACAGGCGTTTTCAGCCCATTACCGGCATATGGAAGAAACAGCAGTAAGCACAGGGAAATATCTGCTTCTAAATCCAAAACGCAGCTATGTAACAGAACGGTTGTCAATGTGTGCACTCAAGTTCCAGAGTTAAACCCGTGTGTGGATTCAGCAGTCTGCAGAGACTTTCTCTGCAGAGTCCCAAAACAGGCGTTTTCAGCCCATTACCGGCATATGGAAGAAACAGCAGTAAGCACAGGGAAATATCTGCTTCTAAATCCAAAACGCAGCTATCTAACAGAACGGTTGTCAATGTGTGCACTCAACTTCCAGAGTTAAACCCGTGTGTGGATTCAGCAGTCTGCAGAGACTTTCTCTGCAGAGTCCCAAAACAGGCGTTTTCAGCCCATTACCGGCATATGGAAGAAACAGCAGTAAGCACAGGGAAATATCTGCTTCTAAATCCAAAACGCAGCTATCTAACAGAACGGTTGTCAATGTGTGCACTCAACTTCCAGAGTTAAACCCGTGTGTGGATTCAGCAGTCTGCAGAGACTTTCTCTGCAGAGTCCCAAAACAGGCGTTTTCAGCCCATTACCGGCATATGGAAGAAACAGCAGTAAGCACAGGGAAATATCTGCTTCTAAATCCAAAACGCAGCTATCTAACAGAACGGTTGTCAATGTGTGCACTCAACTTCCAGAGTTAAACCCGTGTGTGGATTCAGCAGTCTGCAGAGACTTTCTCTGCAGAGTCCCAAAACAGGCGTTTTCAGCCCATTACCGGCATATGGAAGAAACAGCAGTAAGCACAGGGAAATATCTGCTTCTAAATCCAAAACGCAGCTATCTAACAGAACGGTTGTCAATGTGTGCACTCAACTTCCAGAGTTAAACCCGTGTGTGGATTCAGCAGTCTGCAGAGACTTTCTCTGCAGAGTCCCAAAACAGGCGTTTTCAGCCCATTACCGGCATATGGAAGAAACAGCAGTAAGCACAGGGAAATATCTGCTTCTAAATCCAAAACGCAGCTATCTAACAGAACGGTTGTCAATGTGTGCACTCAACTTCCAGAGTTAAACCCGTGTGTGGATTCAGCAGTCTGCAGAGACTTTCTCTGCAGAGTCCCAAAACAGGCGTTTTCAGCCCATTACAGGCATATGGAAGAAACAGCAGTAAGCACAGGGAAATATCTGCTTCTAAATCCAAAACGCAGCTATCTAACAGAACGGTTGTCAATGTGTGCACTCAACTTCCAGAGTTAAACCCGTGTGTGGATTCAGCAGTCTGCAGAGACTTTCTCTGCAGAGTCCCAAGACAGGCGTTTTCAGCCGATTACCGGCATATGGAAGAAAGAGCAGTAAGCACAGGGAAATATCTGCTTCTAAATCCAAACGCAGCTATCTAACAGAACGGTTGTCAATGTGTGCACTCAACTTCCAGAGTTAAACCCGTGTGTGGATTCAGCAGTCTGCAGAGACTTTCTCTGCAGAGTCCCAAAACAGGCGTTTTCAGCCCATTACCGGCATATGGAAGAAAAAGCAGTAAGCACAGGGAAATATCTGCTTCTAAATCCAAAACGCAGCTATCTAACAGAACGGTTGTCAATGTGTGCACTCAACTTCCAGAGTTAAACCCGTGTGTGGATTCAGCAGTCTGCAGAGACTTTCTCTGCAGAGTCCCAAAACAGGCGTTTTCAGCCCATTACCGGCATATGGAAGAAACAGCAGTAAGCACAGGGAAATATCTGCTTCTAAATCCAAAACGCAGCTATCTAACAGAACGGTTGTCAATGTGTGCACTCAACTTCCAGAGTTAAACCCGTGTGTGGATTCAGCAGTCTGCAGAGACTTTCTCTGCAGAGTCCCAAAACAGGCGTTTTCAGCCCATTACCGGCATATGGAAGAAACAGCAGTAAGCACAGGGAAATATCTGCTTCTAAATCCAAAACGCAGCTATCTAACAGAACGGTTGTCAATGTGTGCACTCAACTTCCAGAGTTAAACCGGTGTGTGGATTCAGCAGTCTGCAGAGACTTTCTCTGCAGAGTCCCAAAACAGGCGTTTTCAGCCCATTACCGGCATATGGAAGAAACAGCAGTAAGCACAGGGAAATATCTGCTTCTAAATCCAAAACGCAGCTATCTAACAGAACGGTTGTCAATGTGTGCACTCAACTTCCAGAGTTAAACCCGTGTGTGGATTCAGCAGTCTGCAGAGACTTTCTCTGCAGAGTCCCAAAACAGGCGTTTTCAGCCCATTACCGGCATATGGAAGAAACAGCAGTAAGCACAGGGAAATATCTGCTTCTAAATCCAAAACGCAGCTATCTAACAGAACGGTTGTCAATGTGTGCACTCAACTTCCAGAGTTAAACCCGTGTGTGGATTCAGCAGTCTGCAAACACTTTCTCTGCAGAGTCCCAAAACAGGCGTTTTCAGCCCATTACCGGCATATGGAAGAAACAGCAGTAAGCACAGGGAAATATCTGCTTCTAAATCCAAAACGCAGCTATCTAACAGAACGGTTGTCAATGTGTGCACTCAACTTCCAGAGTTAAACCCGTGTGTGGATTCAGCAGTCTGCAGAGACTTTCTCTGCAGAGTCCCAAAACAGGCGTTTTCAGCCCATTACCGGCATATGGAAGAAACAGCAGTAAGCACAGGGAAATATCTGCTTCTAAATCCAAAACGCAGCTATCTAACAGAACGGTTGTCAATGTGTGCACTCAACTTCCAGAGTTAAACCCGTGTGTGGATTCAGCAGTCTGCAGAGACTTTCTCTGCAGAGTCCCAAAACAGGCGTTTTCAGCCCATTACCGGCATATGGAAGAAACAGCAGTAAGCACAGGGAAATATCTGCTTCTAAATCCAAAACGCAGCTATCTAACAGAACGGTTGTCAATGTGTGCACTCAACTTCCAGAGTTAAACCCGTGTGTGGATTCAGCAGTCTGCAGAGACTTTCTCTGCAGAGTCCCAAGACAGGCGTTTTCAGCCCATTACCGGCATATGGAAGAAACAGCAGTAAGCACAGGGAAATATCTGCTTCTAAATCCAAAACGCAGCTATCTAACAGAACGGTTGTCAATGTGTGCACTCAACTTCCAGAGTTAAACCCGTGTGTGGATTCAGCAGTCTGCAGAGACTTTCTCTGCAGAGTCCCAAGACAGGCGTTTTCAGCCCATTACCGGCATATGGAAGAAACAGCAGTAAGCACAGGGAAATATCTGCTTCTAAATCCAAAACGCAGCTATCTAACAGAACGGTTGTCAATGTGTGCACTCAACTTCCAGAGTTAAACCCGTGTGTGGATTCAGCAGTCTGCAGAGACTTTCTCTGCAGAGTCCCAAGACAGGCGTTTTCAGCCCATTACCGGCATATGGAAGAAACAGCAGTAAGCACAGGGAAATATCTGCTTCTAAATCCAAAACGCAGCTATCTAACAGAACGGTTGTCAATGTGTGCACTCAACTTCCAGAGTTAAACCCGTGTGTGGATTCAGCAGTCTGCAGAGACTTTCTCTGCAGAGTCCCAAAACAGGCGTTTTCAGCCCATTACCGGCATATGGAAGAAACAGCAGTAAGCACAGGGAAATATCTGCTTCTAAATCCAAAACGCAGCTATCTAACAGAACGGTTGTCAATGTGTGCACTCAACTTCCAGAGTTAAACCCGTGTGTGGATTCAGCAGTCTGCAGAGACTTTCTCTGCAGAGTCCCAAGACAGGCGTTTTCAGCCCATTACCGGCATATGGAAGAAACAGCAGTAAGCACAGGGAAATATCTGCTTCTAAATCCAAAACGCAGCTATCTAACAGAACGGTTGTCAATGTGTGCACTCAACTTCCAGAGTTAAACCCGTGTGTGGATTCAGCAGTCTGCAGAGACTTTCTCTGCAGAGTCCCAAAACAGGCGTTTTCAGCCCATTACCGGCATATGGAAGAAACAGCAGTAAGCACAGGGAAATATCTGCTTCTAAATCCAAAACGCAGCTATCTAACAGAACGGTTGTCAATGTGTGCACTCAACTTCCAGAGTTAAACCCGTGTGTGGATTCAGCAGTCTGCAGAGACTTTCTCTGCAGAGTCCCAAAACAGGCGTTTTCAGCCCATTACCGGCATATGGAAGAAACAGCAGTAAGCACAGGGAAATATCTGCTTCTAAATCCAAAACGCAGCTATCTAACAGAACGGTTGTCAATGTGTGCACTCAACTTCCAGAGTTAAACCCGTGTGTGGATTCAGCAGTCTGCAGAGACTTTCTCTGCAGAGTCCCAAGACAGGCGTTTTCAGCCCATTACCGGCATATGGAAGAAACAGCAGTAAGCACAGGGAAATATCTGCTTCTAAATCCAAAACGCAGCTATCTAACAGAACGGTTGTCAATGTGTGCACTCAACTTCCAGAGTTAAACCCGTGTGTGGATTCAGCAGTCTGCAGAGACTTTCTCTGCAGAGTCCCAAAACAGGCGTTTTCAGCCCATTACCGGCATATGGAAGAAACAGCAGTAAGCACAAGGAAATATCTGCTTCTAAATCCAAAACGCAGCTATCTAACAGAACGGTTGTCAATGTGTGCACTCAACTTGCAGAGATAAACCCGTGTGTGGATTCAGCAGTCTGCAGAGACTTTCTCTGCAGAGTCCCAAGACAGGCGTTTTCAGCCCATTACCGGCATATGGAAGAAACAGCAGTAAGCACAGGGAAATATCTGCTTCTAAATCCAAAACGCAGCTATCTAACAGAACGGTTGTCAATGTGTGCACTCAACTTCCAGAGTTAAACCCGTGTGTGGATTCAGCAGTCTGCAGAGACTTTCTCTGCAGAGTCCCAAAACAGGCGTTTTCAGCCCATTACCGGCATATGGAAGAAACAGCAGTAAGCACAGGGAAATATCTGCTTCTAAATCCAAAACGCAGCTATCTAACAGAACGGTTGTCAATGTGTGCACTCAACTTCCAGAGTTAAACCCGTGTGTGGATTCACCAGTCTGCAGACACTTTCTCTGCAGAGTCCCAAAACAGGCGTTTTCAGCCCATTACCGGCATATGGAAGAAACAGCAGTAAGCACAGGGAAATATCTGCTTCTAAATCCAAAGCGCAGCTATCTAACAGAACGGTTGTCAATGTGTGCACTCAACTTCCAGAGTTAAACCCGTGTGTGGATTCAGCAGTCTGCAAACACTTTCTCTGCAGAGTCCCAAAACAGGCGTTTTCAGCCCATTACCGGCATATGGAAGAAACAGCAGTAAGCACAGGGAAATATCTGCTTCTAAATCGAAAACGCAGCTATCTAACAGAACGGTTGTCAATGTGTGCACTCAACTTCCAGAGTTAAACCCGTGTGTGGATTCAGCAGTCTGCAGAGACTTTCTCTGCAGAGTCCCAAAACAGGCGTTTTCAGCCCATTACCGGCATATGGAAGAAACAGCAGTAAGCACAGGGAAATATCTGCCTCTAAATCCAAAACGCAGCTATCTAACAGAACGGCTGTCAATGTGTGCACTCAACTTCCAGAGTTAAACCCGTGTGTGGATTCAGCAGTCTGCAGAGACTTTCTCTGCAGAGTCCCAAAACAGGCGTTTTCAGCCCATTACCGGCATATGGAAGAAACAGCAGTAAGCACAGGGAAATATCTGCTTCTAAATCCAAAACGCAGCTATCTAACAGAACGGTTGTCAATGTGTGCACTCAACTTCCAGAGTTAAACCCGTGTGTGGATTCAGCAGTCTGCAGAGACTTTCTCTGCAGAGTCCCAAAACAGGCGTTTTCAGCCCATTACCGGCATATGGAAGAAACAGCAGTAAGCACAGGGAAATATCTGCTTCTAAATCCAAAACGCAGCTATCTAACAGAACGGTTGTCAATGTGTGCACTCAACTTCCAGAGTTAAACCCGTGTGTGGATTCAGCAGTCTGCAGAGACTTTCTCTGCAGAGTCCCAAAACAGGCGTTTTCAGCCCATTACCGGCATATGGAAGAAACAGCAGTAAGCACAGGGAAATATCTGCTTCTAAATCCAAAACGCAGCTATCTAACAGAACGGTTGTCAATGTGTGCACTCAACTTCCAGAGTTAAACCCGTGTGTGGATTCAGCAGTCTGCAGAGACTTTCTCTGCAGAGTCCCAAGACAGGCGTTTTCAGCCCATTACCGGCATATGGAAGAAACAGCAGTAAGCACAGGGAAATATCTGCTTCTAAATCCAAAACGCAGCTATCTAACAGAACGGTTGTCAATGTGTGCACTCAACTTCCAGAGTTAAACCCGTGTGTGGATTCAGCAGTCTGCAGAGACTTTCTCTGCAGAGTCCCAAAACAGGCGTTTTCAGCCCATTACCGGCATATGTAAGAAACAGCAGTAAGCACAGGGAAATATCTGCTTCTAAATCCAAAACGCAGCTATCTAACAGAACGGTTGTCAATGTGTGCACTCAACTTGCAGAGATAAACCCGTGTGTGGATTCAGCAGTCTGCAGAGACTTTCTCTGCAGAGTCCCAAAACAGGCGTTTTCAGCCCATTACCGGCATATGAAAGAAACAGCAGTAAGCACAGGGAAATATCTGCTTCTAAATCCAAAACGCAGCTATCTAACAGAACGGTTGTCAATGTGTGCACTCAACTTCCAGAGTTAAACCCGTGTGTGGATTCAGCAGTCTGCAGAGACTTTCTCTGCAGAGTCCCAAAACAGGCGATTTCAGCCCATTACCGGCATATGGAAGAAACAGCAGTAAGCACAGGGAAATATCTGCTTCTAAATCCAAAACGCAGCTATCTAACAGAACGGTTGTCAATGTGTGCACTCAACTTCCAGAGTTAAACCCGTGTGTGGATTCAGCAGTCTGCAGAGACTTTCTCTGCAGAGTCCCAAAACAGGCGTTTTCAGCCCATTACCGGCATATGGAAGAAACAGCAGTAAGCACAGGGAAATATCTGCTTCTAAATCCAAAACGCAGCTATCTAACAGAACGGTTGTCAATGTGTGCACTCAACTTCCAGAGTTAAACCCGTGTGTGGATTCAGCAGTCTGCAGAGACTTTCTCTGCAGAGTCCCAAAACAGGCGTTTTCAGCCCATTACCGGCATATGGAAGAAACAGCAGTAAGCACAGGGAAATATCTGCTTCTAAATCCAAAACGCAGCTATCTAACAGAACGGTTGTCAATGTGTGCACTCAACTTCCAGAGTTAAACCCGTGTGTGGATTCAGCAGTCTGCAAACACTTTCTCTGCAGAGTCCCAAAACAGGCGTTTTCAGCCCATTACCGGCATATGGAAGAAACAGCAGTAAGCACAGGGAAATATCTGCTTCTAAATCCAAAACGCAGCTATCTAACAGAACGGTTGTCAATGTGTGCACTCAACTTCCAGAGTTAAACCCGTGTGTGGATTCAGCAGTCTGCAGAGACTTTCTCTGCAGAGTCCCAAGACAGGCGTTTTCAGCCCATTACCGGCATATGGAAGAAACAGCAGTAAGCACAGGGAAATATCTGCTTCTAAATCCAAAACGCAGCTATCTAACAGAACGGTTGTCAATGTGTGCACTCAACTTCCAGAGTTAAACCCGTGTGTGGATTCAGCAGTCTGCAGAGACTTTCTCTGCAGAGTCCCAAAACAGGCGTTTTCAGCCCATTACCGGCATATGAAAGAAACAGCAGTAAGCACAGGGAAATATCTGCTTCTAAATCCAAAACGCAGCTATCTAACAGAACGGTTGTCAATGTGTGCACTCAACTTCCAGAGTTAAACCCGTGTGTGGATTCAGCAGTCTGCAGAGACTTTCTCTGCAGAGTCCCAAAACAGGCGTTTTCAGCCCATTACCGGCATATGGAAGAAACAGCAGTAAGCACAGGGAAATATCTGCTTCTAAATCCAAAACGCAGCTATCTAACAGAACGGTTGTCAATGTGTGCACTCAACTTCCAGAGTTAAACCCGTGTGTGGATTCAGCAGTCTGCAGAGACTTTCTCTGCAGAGTCCCAAAACAGGCGTTTTCAGCCCATTACCGGCATATGGAAGAAACAGCAGTAAGCACAGGGAAATATCTGCTTCTAAATCCAAAACGCAGCTATCTAACAGAACGGTTGTCAATGTGTGCACTCAACTTCCAGAGTTAAACCCGTGTGTGGATTCAGCAGTCTGCAGAGACTTTCTCTGCAGAGTCCCAAAACAGGCGTTTTCAGCCCATTACCGGCATATGGAAGAAACAGCAGTAAGCACAGGGAAATATCTGCTTCTAAATCCAAAACGCAGCTATCTAACAGAACGGTTGTCAATGTGTGCACTCAACTTCCAGAGTTAAACCCGTGTGTGGATTCAGCAGTCTGCAGAGACTTTCTCTGCAGAGTCCCAAAACAGGCGTTTTCAGCCCATTACCGGCATATGGAAGAAACAGCAGTAAGCACAGGGAAATATCTGCTTCTAAATCCAAAACGCAGCTATCTAACAGAACGGTTGTCAATGTGTGCACTCAACTTCCAGAGTTAAACCCGTGTGTGGATTCAGCAGTCTGCAGAGACTTTCTCTGCAGAGTCCCAAAACAGGCGTTTTCAGCCCATTACCGGCATATGGAAGAAACAGCAGTAAGCACAGGGAAATATCTGCTTCTAAATCCAAAACGCAGCTATCTAACAGAACGGTTGTCAATGTGTGCACTCAACTTCCAGAGTTAAACCCGTGTGTGGATTCAGCAGTCTGCAGAGACTTTCTCTGCAGAGTCCCAAAACAGGCGTTTTCAGCCCATTACCGGCATATGGAAGAAACAGCAGTAAGCACAGGGAAATATCTGCTTCTAAATCCAAAACGCAGCTATCTAACAGAACGGTTGTCAATGTGTGCACTCAACTTCCAGAGTTAAACCCGTGTGTGGATTCAGCAGTCTGCAGAGACTTTCTCTGCAGAGTCCCAAGACAGGCGTTTTCAGCCCATTACCGGCATATGGAAGAAACAGCAGTAAGCACAGGGAAATATCTGCTTCTAAATCCAAAACGCAGCTATCTAACAGAACGGTTGTCAATGTGTGCACTCAACTTCCAGAGTTAAACCCGTGTGTGGATTCAGCAGTCTGCAGAGACTTTCTCTGCAGAGTCCCAAAACAGGCGTTTTCAGCCCATTACCGGCATATGTAAGAAACAGCAGTAAGCACAGGGAAATATCTGCTTCTAAATCCAAAACGCAGCTATCTAACAGAACGGTTGTCAATGTGTGCACTCAACTTGCAGAGATAAACCCGTGTGTGGATTCAGCAGTCTGCAGAGACTTTCTCTGCAGAGTCCCAAAACAGGCGTTTTCAGCCCATTACCGGCATATGAAAGAAACAGCAGTAAGCACAGGGAAATATCTGCTTCTAAATCCAAAACGCAGCTATCTAACAGAACGGTTGTCAATGTGTGCACTCAACTTCCAGAGTTAAACCCGTGTGTGGATTCAGCAGTCTGCAGAGACTTTCTCTGCAGAGTCCCAAAACAGGCGATTTCAGCCCATTACCGGCATATGGAAGAAACAGCAGTAAGCACAGGGAAATATCTGCTTCTAAATCCAAAACGCAGCTATCTAACAGAACGGTTGTCAATGTGTGCACTCAACTTCCAGAGTTAAACCCGTGTGTGGATTCAGCAGTCTGCAGAGACTTTCTCTGCAGAGTCCCAAAACAGGCGTTTTCAGCCCATTACCGGCATATGGAAGAAACAGCAGTAAGCACAGGGAAATATCTGCTTCTAAATCCAAAACGCAGCTATCTAACAGAACGGTTGTCAATGTGTGCACTCAACTTCCAGAGTTAAACCCGTGTGTGGATTCAGCAGTCTGCAGAGACTTTCTCTGCAGAGTCCCAAAACAGGCGTTTTCAGCCCATTACCGGCATATGGAAGAAACAGCAGTAAGCACAGGGAAATATCTGCTTCTAAATCCAAAACGCAGCTATCTAACAGAACGGTTGTCAATGTGTGCACTCAACTTCCAGAGTTAAACCCGTGTGTGGATTCAGCAGTCTGCAAACACTTTCTCTGCAGAGTCCCAAAACAGGCGTTTTCAGCCCATTACCGGCATATGGAAGAAACAGCAGTAAGCACAGGGAAATATCTGCTTCTAAATCCAAAACGCAGCTATCTAACAGAACGGTTGTCAATGTGTGCACTCAACTTCCAGAGTTAAACCCGTGTGTGGATTCAGCAGTCTGCAGAGACTTTCTCTGCAGAGTCCCAAAACAGGCGTTTTCAGCCCATTACCGGCATATGGAAGAAACAGCAGTAAGCACAGGGAAATATCTGCTTCTAAATCCAAAACGCAGCTATCTAACAGAACGGTTGTCAATGTGTGCACTCAACTTCCAGAGTTAAACCCGTGTGTGGATTCAGCAGTCTGCAGAGACTTTCTCTGCAGAGTCCCAAAACAGGCGTTTTCAGCCCATTACCGGCATATGAAAGAAACAGCAGTAAGCACAGGGAAATATCTGCTTCTAAATCCAAAACGCAGCTATCTAACAGAACGGTTGTCAATGTGTGCACTCAACTTCCAGAGTTAAACCCGTGTGTGGATTCAGCAGTCTGCAGAGACTTTCTCTGCAGAGTCCCAAAACAGGCGTTTTCAGCCCATTACCGGCATATGGAAGAAACAGCAGTAAGCACAGGGAAATATCTGCTTCTAAATCCAAAACGCAGCTATCTAACAGAACGGTTGTCAATGTGTGCACTCAACTTCCAGAGTTAAACCCGTGTGTGGATTCAGCAGTCTGCAGAGACTTTCTCTGCAGAGTCCCAAAACAGGCGTTTTCAGCCCATTACCGGCATATGGAAGAAACAGCAGTAAGCACAGGGAAATATCTGCTTCTAAATCCAAAACGCAGCTATCTAACAGAACGGTTGTCAATGTGTGCACTCAACTTCCAGAGTTAAACCCGTGTGTGGATTCAGCAGTCTGCAGAGACTTTCTCTGCAGAGTCCCAAAACAGGCGTTTTCAGCCCATTACCGGCATATGGAAGAAACAGCAGTAAGCACAGGGAAATATCTGCTTCTAAATCCAAAACGCAGCTATCTAACAGAACGGTTGTCAATGTGTGCACTCAACTTCCAGAGTTAAACCCGTGTGTGGATTCAGCAGTCTGCAGAGACTTTCTCTGCAGAGTCCCAAAACAGGCGTTTTCAGCCCATTACCGGCATATGGAAGAAACAGCAGTAAGCACAGGGAAATATCTGCTTCTAAATCCAAAACGCAGCTATCTAACAGAACGGTTGTCAATGTGTGCACTCAACTTCCAGAGTTAAACCCGTGTGTGGATTCAGCAGTCTGCAGAGACTTTCTCTGCAGAGTCCCAAAACAGGCGATTTCAGCCCATTACCGGCATATGGAAGAAACAGCAGTAAGCACAGGGAAATATCTGCTTCTAAATCCAAAACGCAGCTATCTAACAGAACGGTTGTCAATGTGTGCACTCAACTTCCAGAGTTAAACCCGTGTGTGGATTCAGCAGTCTGCAGAGACTTTCTCTGCAGAGTCCCAAGACAGGCGTTTTCAGCCCATTACCGGCATATGGAAGAAACAGCAGTAAGCACAGGGAAATATCTGCTTCTAAATCCAAAACGCAGCTATCTAACAGAACGGTTGTCAATGTGTGCACTCAACTTCCAGAGTTAAACCCGTGTGTGGATTCAGCAGTCTGCAGAGACTTTCTCTGCAGAGTCCCAAAACAGGCGTTTTCAGCCCATTACCGGCATATGGAAGAAACAGCAGTAAGCACAGGGAAATATCTGCTTCTAAATCCAAAACGCAGCTATCTAACAGAACGGTTGTCAATGTGTGCACTCAACTTCCAGAGTTAAACCCGTGTGTGGATTCAGCAGTCTGCAAACACTTTCTCTGCAGAGTCCCAAAACAGGCGTTTTCAGCCCATTACCGGCATATGGAAGAAACAGCAGTAAGCACAGGGACATATCTGCTTCTAAATCCAAAACGCAGCTATCTAACAGAACGGTTGTCAATGTGTGCACTCAACTTCCAGAGTTAAACCCGTGTGTGGATTCAGCAGTCTGCAGAGACTTTCTCTGCAGAGTCCCAAAACAGGCGTTTTCAGCCCATTACCGGCATATGGAAGAAACAGCAGTAAGCACAGGGAAATATCTGCTTCTAAATCCAAAACGCAGCTATCTAACAGAACGGTTGTCAATGTGTGCACTCAACTTCCAGAGTTAAACCCGTGTGTGGATTCAGCAGTCTGCAGAGACTTTCTCTGCAGAGTCCCAAGACAGGCGTTTTCAGCCCATTACCGGCATATGGAAGAAACAGCAGTAAGCACAGGGAAATATCTGCTTCTAAATCCAAAACGCAGCTATCTAACAGAACGGTTGTCAATGTGTGCACTCAACTTCCAGAGTTAAACCCGTGTGTGGATTCAGCAGTCTGCAGAGACTTTCTCTGCAGAGTCCCAAAACAGGCGATTTCAGCCCATTACCGGCATATGGAAGAAACAGCAGTAAGCACAGGGAAATATCTGCTTCTAAATCCAAAACGCAGCTATCTAACAGAACGGTTGTCAATGTGTGCACTCAACTTGCAGAGATAAACCCGTGTGTGGATTCAGCAGTCTGCAGAGACTTTCTCTGCAGAGTCCCAAAACAGGCGTTTTCAGCCCATTACCGGCATATGAAAGAAACAGCAGTAAGCACAGGGAAATATCTGCTTCTAAATCCAAAACGCAGCTATCTAACAGAACGGTTGTCAATGTGTGCACTCAACTTCCAGAGTTAAACCCGTGTGTGGATTCAGCAGTCTGCAGAGACTTTCTCTGCAGAGTCCCAAGACAGGCGTTTTCAGCCCATTACCGGCATATGGAAGAAACAGCAGTAAGCACAGGGAAATATCTGCTTCTAAATCCAAAACGCAGCTATCTAACAGAACGGTTGTCAATGTGTGCACTCAACTTCCAGAGTTAAACCCGTGTGTGGATTCAGCAGTCTGCAGAGACTTTCTCTGCAGAGTCCCAAAACAGGCGTTTTCAGCCCATTACCGGCATATGGAAGAAACAGCAGTAAGCACAGGGAAATATCTGCTTCTAAATCCAAAACGCAGCTATCTAACAGAACGGTTGTCAATGTGTGCACTCAACTTCCAGAGTTAAACCCGTGTGTGGATTCAGCAGTCTGCAGAGACTTTCTCTGCAGAGTCCCAAAACAGGCGTTTTCAGCCCATTACCGGCATATGGAAGAAACAGCAGTAAGCACAGGGAAATATCTGCTTCTAAATCCAAAACGCAGCTATCTAACAGAACGGTTGTCAATGTGTGCACTCAACTTCCAGAGTTAAACCCGTGTGTGGATTCAGCAGTCTGCAAACACTTTCTCTGCAGAGTCCCAAAACAGGCGTTTTCAGCCCATTACCGGCATATGGAAGAAACAGCAGTAAGCACAGGGAAATATCTGCTTCTAAATCCAAAACGCAGCTATCTAACAGAACGGTTGTCAATGTGTGCACTCAACTTCCAGAGTTAAACCCGTGTGTGGATTCAGCAGTCTGCAGAGACTTTCTCTGCAGAGTCCCAAGACAGGCGTTTTCAGCCCATTACCGGCATATGGAAGAAACAGCAGTAAGCACAGGGAAATATCTGCTTCTAAATCCAAAACGCAGCTATCTAACAGAACGGTTGTCAATGTGTGCACTCAACTTCCAGAGTTAAACCCGTGTGTGGATTCAGCAGTCTGCAGAGACTTTCTCTGCAGAGTCCCAAAACAGGCGTTTTCAGCCCATTACCGGCATATGGAAGAAACAGCAGTAAGCACAGGGAAATATCTGCTTCTAAATCCAAAAGGCAGCTATCTAACAGAACGGTTGTCAATGTGTGCACTCAACTTGCAGAGATAAACCCGTGTGTGGATTCAGCAGTCTGCAGAGACTTTCTCTGCAGAGTCCCAAAACAGGCGTTTTCAGCCCATTACCGGCATATGAAAGAAACAGCAGTAAGCACAGGGAAATATCTGCTTCTAAATCCAAAACGCAGCTATCTAACAGAACGGTTGTCAATGTGTGCACTCAACTTCCAGAGTTAAACCCGTGTGTGGATTCAGCAGTCTGCAGAGACTTTCTCTGCAGAGTCCCAAAACAGGCGATTTCAGCCCATTACCGGCATATGGAAGAAACAGCAGTAAGCACAGGGAAATATCTGCTTCTAAATCCAAAACGCAGCTATCTAACAGAACGGTTGTCAATGTGTGCACTCAACTTCCAGAGTTAAACCCGTGTGTGGATTCAGCAGTCTGCAGAGACTTTCTCTGCAGAGTCCCAAGACAGGCGTTTTCAGCCCATTACCGGCATATGGAAGAAACAGCAGTAAGCACAGGGAAATATCTGCTTCTAAATCCAAAACGCAGCTATCTAACAGAACGGTTGTCAATGTGTGCACTCAACTTCCAGAGTTAAACCCGTGTGTGGATTCAGCAGTCTGCAGAGACTTTCTCTGCAGAGTCCCAAAACAGGCGTTTTCAGCCCATTACCGGCATATGGAAGAAACAGCAGTAAGCACAGGGAAATATCTGCTTCTAAATCCAAAACGCAGCTATCTAACAGAACGGTTGTCAATGTGTGCACTCAACTTCCAGAGTTAAACCCGTGTGTGGATTCAGCAGTCTGCAAACACATTCTCTGCAGAGTCCCAAAACAGGCGTTTTCAGCCCATTACCGGCATATGGAAGAAACAGCAGTAAGCACAGGGACATATCTGCTTCTAAATCCAAAACGCAGCTATCTAACAGAACGGTTGTCAATGTGTGCACTCAACTTCCAGAGTTAAACCCGTGTGTGGATTCAGCAGTCTGCAGAGACTTTCTCTGCAGAGTCCCAAAACAGGCGTTTTCAGCCCATTACCGGCATATGGAAGAAACAGCAGTAAGTACAGGGAAATATCTGCTTCTAAATCCAAAACGCAGCTATCTAACAGAACGGTTGTCAATGTGTGCACTCAACTTCCAGAGTTAAACCCGTGTGTGGATTCAGCAGTCTGCAGAGACTTTCTCTGCAGAGTCCCAAGACAGGCGTTTTCAGCCCATTACCGGCATATGGAAGAAACAGCAGTAAGCACAGGGAAATATCTGCTTCTAAATCCAAAACGCAGCTATCTAACAGAACGGTTGTCAATGTGTGCACTCAACTTCCAGAGTTAAACCCGTGTGTGGATTCAGCAGTCTGCAGAGACTTTCTCTGCAGAGTCCCAAAACAGGCGATTTCAGCCCATTACCGGCATATGGAAGAAACAGCAGTAAGCACAGGGAAATATCTGCTTCTAAATCCAAAACGCAGCTATCTAACAGAACGGTTGTCAATGTGTGCACTCAACTTGCAGAGATAAACCCGTGTGTGGATTCAGCAGTCTGCAGAGACTTTCTCTGCAGAGTCCCAAAACAGGCGTTTTCAGCCCATTACCGGCATATGAAAGAAACAGCAGTAAGCACAGGGAAATATCTGCTTCTAAATCCAAAACGCAGCTATCTAACAGAACGGTTGTCAATGTGTGCACTCAACTTCCAGAGTTAAACCCGTGTGTGGATTCAGCAGTCTGCAGAGACTTTCTCTGCAGAGTCCCAAGACAGGCGTTTTCAGCCCATTACCGGCATATGGAAGAAACAGCAGTAAGCACAGGGAAATATCTGCTTCTAAATCCAAAACGCAGCTATCTAACAGAACGGTTGTCAATGTGTGCACTCAACTTCCAGAGTTAAACCCGTGTGTGGATTCAGCAGTCTGCAGAGACTTTCTCTGCAGAGTCCCAAAACAGGCGTTTTCAGCCCATTACCGGCATATGGAAGAAACAGCAGTAAGCACAGGGAAATATCTGCTTCTAAATCCAAAACGCAGCTATCTAACAGAACGGTTGTCAATGTGTGCACTCAACTTCCAGAGTTAAACCCGTGTGTGGATTCAGCAGTCTGCAGAGACTTTCTCTGCAGAGTCCCAAAACAGGCGTTTTCAGCCCATTACCGGCATATGGAAGAAACAGCAGTAAGCACAGGGAAATATCTGCTTCTAAATCCAAAACGCAGCTATCTAACAGAACGGTTGTCAATGTGTGCACTCAACTTCCAGAGTTAAACCCGTGTGTGGATTCAGCAGTCTGCAAACACTTTCTCTGCAGAGTCCCAAAACAGGCGTTTTCAGCCCATTACCGGCATATGGAAGAAACAGCAGTAAGCACAGGGAAATATCTGCTTCTAAATCCAAAACGCAGCTATCTAACAGAACGGTTGTCAATGTGTGCACTCAACTTCCAGAGTTAAACCCGTGTGTGGATTCAGCAGTCTGCAGAGACTTTCTCTGCAGAGTCCCAAAACAGGCGTTTTCAGCCCATTACCGGCATATGGAAGAAACAGCAGTAAGCACAGGGAAATATCTGCTTCTAAATCCAAAACGCAGCTATCTAACAGAACGGTTGTCAATGTGTGCACTCAACTTCCAGAGTTAAACCCGTGTGTGGATTCAGCAGTCTGCAGAGACTTTCTCTGCAGAGTCCCAAGACAGGCGTTTTCAGCCCATTACCGGCATATGGAAGAAACAGCAGTAAGCACAGGGAAATATCTGCTTCTAAATCCAAAACGCAGCTATCTAACAGAACGGTTGTCAATGTGTGCACTCAACTTCCAGAGTTAAACCCGTGTGTGGATTCAGCAGTCTGCAGAGACTTTCTCTGCAGAGTCCCAAAACAGGCGTTTTCAGCCCATTACCGGCATATGGAAGAAACAGCAGTAAGCACAGGGAAATATCTGCTTCTAAATCCAAAACGCAGCTATCTAACAGAACGGTTGTCAATGTGTGCACTCAACTTCCAGAGTTAAACCCGTGTGTGGATTCAGCAGTCTGCAGAGACTTTCTCTGCAGAGTCCCAAAACAGGCGTTTTCAGCCCATTACCGGCATATGGAAGAAACAGCAGTAAGCACAGGGAAATATCTGCTTCTAAATCCAAAACGCAGCTATCTAACAGAACGGTTGTCAATGTGTGCACTCAACTTCCAGAGTTAAACCCGTGTGTGGATTCAGCAGTCTGCAGAGACTTTCTCTGCAGAGTCCCAAGACAGGCGTTTTCAGCCCATTACCGGCATATGGAAGAAACAGCAGTAAGGACAGGGAAATATCTGCTTCTAAATCCAAAACGCAGCTATCTAACAGAACGGTTGTCAATGTGTGCACTCAACTTCCAGAGTTAAACCCGTGTGTGGATTCAGCAGTCTGCAGAGACTTTCTCTGCAGAGTCCCAAAACAGGCGTTTTCAGCCCATTACCGGCATATGGAAGAAACAGCAGTAAGCACAGGGAAATATCTGCTTCTAAATCCAAAACGCAGCTATCTAACAGAACGGTTGTCAATGTGTGCACTCAACTTCCAGAGTTAAACCCGTGTGTGGATTCAGCAGTCTGCAGAGACTTTCTCTGCAGAGTCCCAAAACAGGCGTTTTCAGCCCATTACCGGCATATGGAAGAAACAGCAGTAAGCACAGGGAAATATCTGCTTCTAAATCCAAAACGCAGCTATCTAACAGAACGGTTGTCAATGTGTGCACTCAACTTCCAGAGTTAAACCCGTGTGTGGATTCAGCAGTCTGCAGAGACTTTCTCTGCAGAGTCCCAAAACAGGCGTTTTCAGCCCATTACCGGCATATGGAAGAAACAGCAGTAAGCACAGGGAAATATCTGCTTCTAAATCCAAAACGCAGCTATCTAACAGAACGGTTGTCAATGTGTGCACTCAACTTCCAGAGTTAAACCCGTGTGTGGATTCAGCAGTCTGCAGAGACTTTCTCTGCAGAGTCCCAAGACAGGCGTTTTCAGCCCATTACCGGCATATGGAAGAAACAGCAGTAAGGACAGGGAAATATCTGCTTCTAAATCCAAAACGCAGCTATCTAACAGAACGGTTGTCAATGTGTGCACTCAACTTCCAGAGTTAAACCCGTGTGTGGATTCAGCAGTCTGCAGAGACTTTCTCTGCAGAGTCCCAAAACAGGCGTTTTCAGCCCATTACCGGCATATGGAAGAAACAGCAGTAAGCACAGGGAAATATCTGCTTCTAAATCCAAAACGCAGCTATCTAACAGAACGGTTGTCAATGTGTGCACTCAACTTCCAGAGTTAAACCCGTGTGTGGATTCAGCAGTCTGCAGAGACTTTCTCTGCAGAGTCCCAAAACAGGCGTTTTCAGCCCATTACCGGCATATGGAAGAAACAGCAGTAAGCACAGGGAAATATCTGCTTCTAAATCCAAAACGCAGCTATCTAACAGAACGGTTGTCAATGTGTGCACTCAACTTCCAGAGTTAAACCCGTGTGTGGATTCAGCAGTCTGCAGAGACTTTCTCTGCAGAGTCCCAAGACAGGCGTTTTCAGCCCATTACCGGCATATGGAAGAAACAGCAGTAAGCACAGGGAAATATCTGCTTCTAAATCCAAAACGCAGCTATCTAACAGAACGGTTGTCAATGTGTGCACTCAACTTCCAGAGTTAAACCCGTGTGTGGATTCAGCAGTCTGCAGAGACTTTCTCTGCAGAGTCCCAAAACAGGCGTTTTCAGCCCATTACCGGCATATGGAAGAAACAGCAGTAAGCACAGGGAATTATCTGCTTCTAAATCCAAAACGCAGCTATCTAACAGAACGGTTGTCAATGTGTGCACTCAACTTGCAGAGATAAACCCGTGTGTGGATTCAGCAGTCTGCAGAGACTTTCTCTGCAGAGTCCCAAAACAGGCGTTTTCAGCCCATTACCGGCATATGGAAGAAACAGCAGTAAGCACAGGGAAATATCTGCTTCTAAATCCAAAACGCAGCTATCTAACAGAACGGTTGTCAATGTGTGCACTCAACTTCCAGAGTTAAACCCGTGTGTGGATTCAGCAGTCTGCAGAGACTTTCTCTGCAGAGTCCCAAAACAGGCGTTTTCAGCCCATTACCGGCATATGGAAGAAACAGCAGTAAGCACAGGGAAATATCTGCTTCTAAATCCAAAACGCAGCTATCTAACAGAACGGTTGTCAATGTGTGCACTCAACTTCCAGAGTTAAACCCGTGTGTGGATTCAGCAGTCTGCAGAGACTTTCTCTGCAGAGTCCCAAGACAGGCGTTTTCAGCCCATTACCGGCATATGGAAGAAACAGCAGTAAGCACAGGGAAATATCTGCTTCTAAATCCAAAACGCAGCTATCTAACAGAACGGTTGTCAATGTGTGCACTCAACTTCCAGAGTTAAACCCGTGTGTGGATTCAGCAGTCTGCAGAGACTTTCTCTGCAGAGTCCCAAAACAGGCGTTTTCAGCCCATTACCGGCATATGGAAGAAACAGCAGTAAGCACAGGGAAATATCTGCTTCTAAATCCAAAACGCAGCTATCTAACAGAACGGTTGTCAATGTGTGCACTCAACTTCCAGAGTTAAACCCGTGTGTGGATTCAGCAGTCTGCAAACACTTTCTCTGCAGAGTCCCAAAACAGGCGTTTTCAGCCCATTACCGGCATATGGAAGAAACAGCAGTAAGCACAGGGAAATATCTGCTTCTAAATCCAAAACGCAGCTATCTAACAGAACGGTTGTCAATGTGTGCACTCAACTTCCAGAGTTAAACCCGTGTGTGGATTCAGCAGTCTGCAGAGACTTTCTCTGCAGAGTCCCAAAACAGGCGATTTCAGCCCATTACCGGCATATGGAAGAAACAGCAGTAAGCACAGGGAAATATCTGCTTCTAAATCCAAAACGCAGCTATCTAACAGAACGGTTGTCAATGTGTGCACTCAACTTGCAGAGATAAACCCGTGTGTGGATTCAGCAGTCTGCAGAGACTTTCTCTGCAGAGTCCCAAAACAGGCGTTTTCAGCCCATTACCGGCATATGAAAGAAACAGCAGTAAGCACAGGGAAATATCTGCTTCTAAATCCAAAACGCAGCTATCTAACAGAACGGTTGTCAATGTGTGCACTCAACTTCCAGAGTTAAACCCGTGTGTGGATTCAGCAGTCTGCAGAGACTTTCTCTGCAGAGTCCCAAGACAGGCGTTTTCAGCCCATTACCGGCATATGGAAGAAACAGCAGTAAGCACAGGGAAATATCTGCTTCTAAATCCAAAACGCAGCTATCTAACAGAACGGTTGTCAATGTGTGCACTCAACTTCCAGAGTTAAACCCGTGTGTGGATTCAGCAGTCTGCAGAGACTTTCTCTGCAGAGTCCCAAAACAGGCGTTTTCAGCCCATTACCGGCATATGGAAGAAACAGCAGTAAGCACAGGGAAATATCTGCTTCTAAATCCAAAACGCAGCTATCTAACAGAACGGTTGTCAATGTGTGCACTCAACTTCCAGAGTTAAACCCGTGTGTGGATTCAGCAGTCTGCAGAGACTTTCTCTGCAGAGTCCCAAAACAGGCGTTTTCAGCCCATTACCGGCATATGGAAGAAACAGCAGTAAGCACAGGGAAATATCTGCTTCTAAATCCAAAACGCAGCTATCTAACAGAACGGTTGTCAATGTGTGCACTCAACTTCCAGAGTTAAACCCGTGTGTGGATTCAGCAGTCTGCAGAGACTTTCTCTGCAGAGTCCCAAGACAGGCGTTTTCAGCCCATTACCGGCATATGGAAGAAACAGCAGTAAGGACAGGGAAATATCTGCTTCTAAATCCAAAACGCAGCTATCTAACAGAACGGTTGTCAATGTGTGCACTCAACTTCCAGAGTTAAACCCGTGTGTGGATTCAGCAGTCTGCAGAGACTTTCTCTGCAGAGTCCCAAAACAGGCGTTTTCAGCCCATTACCGGCATATGGAAGAAACAGCAGTAAGCACAGGGAAATATCTGCTTCTAAATCCAAAACGCAGCTATCTAACAGAACGGTTGTCAATGTGTGCACTCAACTTCCAGAGTTAAACCCGTGTGTGGATTCAGCAGTCTGCAGAGACTTTCTCTGCAGAGTCCCAAAACAGGCGTTTTCAGCCCATTACCGGCATATGGAAGAAACAGCAGTAAGCACAGGGAAATATCTGCTTCTAAATCCAAAACGCAGCTATCTAACAGAACGGTTGTCAATGTGTGCACTCAACTTCCAGAGTTAAACCCGTGTGTGGATTCAGCAGTCTGCAGAGACTTTCTCTGCAGAGTCCCAAAACAGGCGTTTTCAGCCCATTACCGGCATATGGAAGAAACAGCAGTAAGCACAGGGAAATATCTGCTTCTAAATCCAAAACGCAGCTATCTAACAGAACGGTTGTCAATGTGTGCACTCAACTTCCAGAGTTAAACCCGTGTGTGGATTCAGCAGTCTGCAGAGACTTTCTCTGCAGAGTCCCAAGACAGGCGTTTTCAGCCCATTACCGGCATATGGAAGAAACAGCAGTAAGCACAGGGAAATATCTGCTTCTAAATCCAAAACGCAGCTATCTAACAGAACGGTTGTCAATGTGTGCACTCAACTTCCAGAGTTAAACCCGTGTGTGGATTCAGCAGTCTGCAGAGACTTTCTCTGCAGAGTCCCAAGACAGGCGTTTTCAGCCCATTACCGGCATATGGAAGAAACAGCAGTAAGCACAGGGAAATATCTGCTTCTAAATCCAAAACGCAGCTATCTAACAGAACGGTTGTCAATGTGTGCACTCAACTTCCAGAGTTAAACCCGTGTGTGGATTCAGCAGTCTGCAGAGACTTTCTCTGCAGAGTCCCAAAACAGGCGTTTTCAGCCCATTACCGGCATATGGAAGAAACAGCAGTAAGCACAGGGAAATATCTGCTTCTAAATCCAAAACGCAGCTATCTAACAGAACGGTTGTCAATGTGTGCACTCAACTTCCAGAGTTAAACCCGTGTGTGGATTCAGCAGTCTGCAGAGACTTTCTCTGCAGAGTCCCAAGACAGGCGTTTTCAGCCCATTACCGGCATATGGAAGAAACAGCAGTAAGCACAGGGAAATATCTGCTTCTAAATCCAAAACGCAGCTATCTAACAGAACGGTTGTCAATGTGTGCACTCAACTTCCAGAGTTAAACCCGTGTGTGGATTCAGCAGTCTGCAGAGACTTTCTCTGCAGAGTCCCAAAACAGGCGTTTTCAGCCCATTACCGGCATATGGAAGAAACAGCAGTAAGCACAGGGAATTATCTGCTTCTAAATCCAAAACGCAGCTATCTAACAGAACGGTTGTCAATGTGTGCACTCAACTTGCAGAGATAAACCCGTGTGTGGATTCAGCAGTCTGCAGAGACTTTCTCTGCAGAGTCCCAAAACAGGCGTTTTCAGCCCATTACCGGCATATGGAAGAAACAGCAGTAAGCACAGGGAAATATCTGCTTCTAAATCCAAAACGCAGCTATCTAACAGAACGGTTGTCAATGTGTGCACTCAACTTCCAGAGTTAAACCCGTGTGTGGATTCAGCAGTCTGCAGAGACTTTCTCTGCAGAGTCCCAAAACAGGCGTTTTCAGCCCATTACCGGCATATGGAAGAAACAGCAGTAAGCACAGGGAAATATCTGCTTCTAAATCCAAAACGCAGCTATCTAACAGAACGGTTGTCAATGTGTGCACTCAACTTCCAGAGTTAAACCCGTGTGTGGATTCAGCAGTCTGCAGAGACTTTCTCTGCAGAGTCCCAAAACAGGCGTTTTCAGCCCATTACCGGCATATGGAAGAAACAGCAGTAAGCACAGGGAAATATCTGCTTCTAAATCCAAAACGCAGCTATCTAACAGAACGGTTGTCAATGTGTGCACTCAACTTCCAGAGTTAAACCCGTGTGTGGATTCAGCAGTCTGCAGAGACTTTCTCTGCAGAGTCCCAAGACAGGCGTTTTCAGCCCATTACCGGCATATGGAAGAAACAGCAGTAAGCACAGGGAAATATCTGCTTCTAAATCCAAAACGCAGCTATCTAACAGAACGGTTGTCAATGTGTGCACTCAACTTCCAGAGTTAAACCCGTGTGTGGATTCAGCAGTCTGCAGAGACTTTCTCTGCAGAGTCCCAAAACAGGCGTTTTCAGCCCATTACCGGCATATGGAAGAAACAGCAGTAAGCACAGGGAAATATCTGCTTCTAAATCCAAAAGGCAGCTATCTAACAGAACGGTTGTCAATGTGTGCACTCAACTTGCAGAGATAAACCCGTGTGTGGATTCAGCAGTCTGCAGAGACTTTCTCTGCAGAGTCCCAAAACAGGCGTTTTCAGCCCATTACCGGCATATGAAAGAAACAGCAGTAAGCACAGGGAAATATCTGCTTCTAAATCCAAAACGCAGCTATCTAACAGAACGGTTGTCAATGTGTGCACTCAACTTCCAGAGTTAAACCCGTGTGTGGATTCAGCAGTCTGCAGAGACTTTCTCTGCAGAGTCCCAAAACAGGCGATTTCAGCCCATTACCGGCATATGGAAGAAACAGCAGTAAGCACAGGGAAATATCTGCTTCTAAATCCAAAACGCAGCTATCTAACAGAACGGTTGTCAATGTGTGCACTCAACTTCCAGAGTTAAACCCGTGTGTGGATTCAGCAGTCTGCAGAGACTTTCTCTGCAGAGTCCCAAGACAGGCGTTTTCAGCCCATTACCGGCATATGGAAGAAACAGCAGTAAGCACAGGGAAATATCTGCTTCTAAATCCAAAACGCAGCTATCTAACAGAACGGTTGTCAATGTGTGCACTCAACTTCCAGAGTTAAACCCGTGTGTGGATTCAGCAGTCTGCAGAGACTTTCTCTGCAGAGTCCCAAAACAGGCGTTTTCAGCCCATTACCGGCATATGGAAGAAACAGCAGTAAGCACAGGGAAATATCTGCTTCTAAATCCAAAACGCAGCTATCTAACAGAACGGTTGTCAATGTGTGCACTCAACTTCCAGAGTTAAACCCGTGTGTGGATTCAGCAGTCTGCAAACACTTTCTCTGCAGAGTCCCAAAACAGGCGTTTTCAGCCCATTACCGGCATATGGAAGAAACAGCAGTAAGCACAGGGACATATCTGCTTCTAAATCCAAAACGCAGCTATCTAACAGAACGGTTGTCAATGTGTGCACTCAACTTCCAGAGTTAAACCCGTGTGTGGATTCAGCAGTCTGCAGAGACTTTCTCTGCAGAGTCCCAAAACAGGCGTTTTCAGCCCATTACCGGCATATGGAAGAAACAGCAGTAAGCACAGGGAAATATCTGCTTCTAAATCCAAAACGCAGCTATCTAACAGAACGGTTGTCAATGTGTGCACTCAACTTCCAGAGTTAAACCCGTGTGTGGATTCAGCAGTCTGCAGAGACTTTCTCTGCAGAGTCCCAAGACAGGCGTTTTCAGCCCATTACCGGCATATGGAAGAAACAGCAGTAAGCACAGGGAAATATCTGCTTCTAAATCCAAAACGCAGCTATCTAACAGAACGGTTGTCAATGTGTGCACTCAACTTCCAGAGTTAAACCCGTGTGTGGATTCAGCAGTCTGCAGAGACTTTCTCTGCAGAGTCCCAAAACAGGCGATTTCAGCCCATTACCGGCATATGGAAGAAACAGCAGTAAGCACAGGGAAATATCTGCTTCTAAATCCAAAACGCAGCTATCTAACAGAACGGTTGTCAATGTGTGCACTCAACTTGCAGAGATAAACCCGTGTGTGGATTCAGCAGTCTGCAGAGACTTTCTCTGCAGAGTCCCAAAACAGGCGTTTTCAGCCCATTACCGGCATATGAAAGAAACAGCAGTAAGCACAGGGAAATATCTGCTTTTAAATCCAAAACGCAGCTATCTAACAGAACGGTTGTCAATGTGTGCACTCAACTTCCAGAGTTAAACCCGTGTGTGGATTCAGCAGTCTGCAGAGACTTTCTCTGCAGAGTCCCAAGACAGGCGTTTTCAGCCCATTACCGGCATATGGAAGAAACAGCAGTAAGCACAGGGAAATATCTGCTTCTAAATCCAAAACGCAGCTATCTAACAGAACGGTTGTCAATGTGTGCACTCAACTTCCAGAGTTAAACCCGTGTGTGGATTCAGCAGTCTGCAGAGACTTTCTCTGCAGAGTCCCAAAACAGGCGTTTTCAGCCCATTACCGGCATATGGAAGAAACAGCAGTAAGCACAGGGAAATATCTGCTTCTAAATCCAAAACGCAGCTATCTAACAGAACGGTTGTCAATGTGTGCACTCAACTTCCAGAGTTAAACCCGTGTGTGGATTCAGCAGTCTGCAGAGACTTTCTCTGCAGAGTCCCAAAACAGGCGTTTTCAGCCCATTACCGGCATATGGAAGAAACAGCAGTAAGCACAGGGAAATATCTGCTTCTAAATCCAAAACGCAGCTATCTAACAGAACGGTTGTCAATGTGTGCACTCAACTTCCAGAGTTAAACCCGTGTGTGGATTCAGCAGTCTGCAGAGACTTTCTCTGCAGAGTCCCAAAAC
Source organism: Aotus nancymaae (assembly GCF_030222135.1). Taxonomy (NCBI): domain Eukaryota; kingdom Metazoa; phylum Chordata; class Mammalia; order Primates; family Aotidae; genus Aotus; species Aotus nancymaae. Next base: position 26,167 of record NW_026988815.1, on the reverse strand, counting down.
AGGCGTTTTCAGCCCATTACCGGCATATGGAAGAAACAGCAGTAAGCACAGGGAAATATCTGCTTCTAAATCCAAAACGCAGCTATCTAACAGAACGGTTGTCAATGTGTGCACTCAACTTCCAGAGTTAAACCCGTGTGTGGATTCAGCAGTCTGCAGAGACTTTCTCTGCAGAGTCCCAAAACAGGCGTTTTCAGCCCATTACCGGCATATGGAAGAAACAGCAGTAAGCACAGGGAAATATCTGCTTCTAAATCCAAAACGCAGCTATCTAACAGAACGGTTGTCAATGTGTGCACTCAACTTCCAGAGTTAAACCCGTGTGTGGATTCAGCAGTCTGCAGAGACTTTCTCTGCAGAGTCCCAAAACAGGCGTTTTCAGCCCATTACCGGCATATGGAAGAAACAGCAGTAAGCACAGGGAAATATCTGCTTCTAAATCCAAAACGCAGCTATCTAACAGAACGGTTGTCAATGTGTGCACTCAACTTCCAGAGTTAAACCCGTGTGTGGATTCAGCAGTCTGCAGAGACTTTCTCTGCAGAGTCCCAAGACAGGCGTTTTCAGCCCATTACCGGCATATGGAAGAAACAGCAGTAAGCACAGGGAAATATCTGCTTCTAAATCCAAAACGCAGCTATCTAACAGAACGGTTGTCAATGTGTGCACTCAACTTCCAGAGTTAAACCCGTGTGTGGATTCAGCAGTCTGCAGAGACTTTCTCTGCAGAGTCCCAAAACAGGCGTTTTCAGCCCATTACCGGCATATGGAAGAAACAGCAGTAAGCACAGGGAAATATCTGCTTCTAAATCCAAAAGGCAGCTATCTAACAGAACGGTTGTCAATGTGTGCACTCAACTTGCAGAGATAAACCCGTGTGTGGATTCAGCAGTCTGCAGAGACTTTCTCTGCAGAGTCCCAAAACAGGCGTTTTCAGCCCATTACCGGCATATGAAAGAAACAGCAGTAAGCACAGGGAAATATCTGCTTCTAAATCCAAAACGCAGCTATCTAACAGAACGGTTGTCAATGTGTGCACTCAACTTCCAGAGTTAAACCCGTGTGTGGATTCAGCAGTCTGCAGAGACTTTCTCTGCAGAGTCCCAAAACAGGCGATTTCAGCCCATTACCGGCATATGGAAGAAACAGCAGTAAGCACAGGGAAATATCTGCTTCTAAATCCAAAACGCAGCTATCTAACAGAACGGTTGTCAATGTGTGCACTCAACTTCCAGAGTTAAACCCGTGTGTGGATTCAGCAGTCTGCAGAGACTTTCTCTGCAGAGTCCCAAGACAGGCGTTTTCAGCCCATTACCGGCATATGGAAGAAACAGCAGTAAGCACAGGGAAATATCTGCTTCTAAATCCAAAACGCAGCTATCTAACAGAACGGTTGTCAATGTGTGCACTCAACTTCCAGAGTTAAACCCGTGTGTGGATTCAGCAGTCTGCAGAGACTTTCTCTGCAGAGTCCCAAAACAGGCGTTTTCAGCCCATTACCGGCATATGGAAGAAACAGCAGTAAGCACAGGGAAATATCTGCTTCTAAATCCAAAACGCAGCTATCTAACAGAACGGTTGTCAATGTGTGCACTCAACTTCCAGAGTTAAACCCGTGTGTGGATTCAGCAGTCTGCAAACACTTTCTCTGCAGAGTCCCAAAACAGGCGTTTTCAGCCCATTACCGGCATATGGAAGAAACAGCAGTAAGCACAGGGACATATCTGCTTCTAAATCCAAAACGCAGCTATCTAACAGAACGGTTGTCAATGTGTGCACTCAACTTCCAGAGTTAAACCCGTGTGTGGATTCAGCAGTCTGCAGAGACTTTCTCTGCAGAGTCCCAAAACAGGCGTTTTCAGCCCATTACCGGCATATGGAAGAAACAGCAGTAAGCACAGGGAAATATCTGCTTCTAAATCCAAAACGCAGCTATCTAACAGAACGGTTGTCAATGTGTGCACTCAACTTCCAGAGTTAAACCCGTGTGTGGATTCAGCAGTCTGCAGAGACTTTCTCTGCAGAGTCCCAAGACAGGCGTTTTCAGCCCATTACCGGCCTATGGAAGAAACAGCAGTAAGCACAGGGAAATATCTGCTTCTAAATCCAAAACGCAGCTATCTAACAGAACGGTTGTCAATGTGTGCACTCAACTTCCAGAGTTAAACCCGTGTGTGGATTCAGCAGTCTGCAGAGACTTTCTCTGCAGAGTCCCAAAACAGGCGATTTCAGCCCATTACCGGCATATGGAAGAAACAGCAGTAAGCACAGGGAAATATCTGCTTCTAAATCCAAAACGCAGCTATCTAACAGAACGGTTGTCAATGTGTGCACTCAACTTGCAGAGATAAACCCGTGTGTGGATTCAGCAGTCTGCAGAGACTTTCTCTGCAGAGTCCCAAAACAGGCGTTTTCAGCCCATTACCGGCATATGAAAGAAACAGCAGTAAGCACAGGGAAATATCTGCTTCTAAATCCAAAACGCAGCTATCTAACAGAACGGTTGTCAATGTGTGCACTCAACTTCCAGAGTTAAACCCGTGTGTGGATTCAGCAGTCTGCAGAGACTTTCTCTGCAGAGTCCCAAAACAGGCGTTTTCAGCCCATTACCGGCATATGGAAGAAACAGCAGTAAGCACAGGGAAATATCTGCTTCTAAATCCAAAACGCAGCTATCTAACAGAACGGTTGTCAATGTGTGCACTCAACTTCCAGAGTTAAACCCGTGTGTGGATTCAGCAGTCTGCAGAGACTTTCTCTGCAGAGTCCCAAAACAGGCGTTTTCAGCCCATTACCGGCATATGGAAGAAACAGCAGTAAGCACAGGGAAATATCTGCTTCTAAATCCAAAACGCAGCTATCTAACAGAACGGTTGTCAATGTGTGCACTCAACTTCCAGAGTTAAACCCGTGTGTGGATTCAGCAGTCTGCAGAGACTTTCTCTGCAGAGTCCCAAAACAGGCGTTTTCAGCCCATTACCGGCATATGGAAGAAACAGCAGTAAGCACAGGGAAATATCTGCTTCTAAATCCAAAACGCAGCTATCTAACAGAACGGTTGTCAATGTGTGCACTCAACTTCCAGAGTTAAACCCGTGTGTGGATTCAGCAGTCTGCAAACACTTTCTCTGCAGAGTCCCAAAACAGGCGTTTTCAGCCCATTACCGGCATATGGAAGAAACAGCAGTAAGCACAGGGAAATATCTGCTTCTAAATCCAAAACGCAGCTATCTAACAGAACGGTTGTCAATGTGTGCACTCAACTTCCAGAGTTAAACCCGTGTGTGGATTCAGCAGTCTGCAGAGACTTTCTCTGCAGAGTCCCAAAACAGGCGTTTTCAGCCCATTACCGGCATATGGAAGAAACAGCAGTAAGCACAGGGAAATATCTGCTTCTAAATCCAAAACGCAGCTATCTAACAGAACGGTTGTCAATGTGTGCACTCAACTTCCAGAGTTAAACCCGTGTGTGGATTCAGCAGTCTGCAGAGACTTTCTCTGCAGAGTCCCAAGACAGGCGTTTTCAGCCCATTACCGGCATATGGAAGAAACAGCAGTAAGCACAGGGAAATATCTGCTTCTAAATCCAAAACGCAGCTATCTAACAGAACGGTTGTCAATGTGTGCACTCAACTTCCAGAGTTAAACCCGTGTGTGGATTCAGCAGTCTGCAGAGACTTTCTCTGCAGAGTCCCAAAACAGGCGTTTTCAGCCCATTACCGGCATATGGAAGAAACAGCAGTAAGCACAGGGAAATATCTGCTTCTAAATCCAAAACGCAGCTATCTAACAGAACGGTTGTCAATGTGTGCACTCAACTTCCAGAGTTAAACCCGTGTGTGGATTCAGCAGTCTGCAGAGACTTTCTCTGCAGAGTCCCAAAACAGGCGTTTTCAGCCCATTACCGGGATATGGAAGAAACAGCAGTAAGCACAGGGAAATATCTGCTTCTAAATCCAAAACGCAGCTATCTAACAGAACGGTTGTCAATGTGTGCACTCAACTTCCAGAGTTAAACCCGTGTGTGGATTCAGCAGTCTGCAGAGACTTTCTCTGCAGAGTCCCAAGACAGGCGTTTTCAGCCCATTACCGGCATATGGAAGAAACAGCAGTAAGGACAGGGAAATATCTGCTTCTAAATCCAAAACGCAGCTATCTAACAGAACGGTTGTCAATGTGTGCACTCAACTTCCAGAGTTAAACCCGTGTGTGGATTCAGCAGTCTGCAGAGACTTTCTCTGCAGAGTCCCAAAACAGGCGTTTTCAGCCCATTACCGGCATATGGAAGAAACAGCAGTAAGCACAGGGAAATATCTGCTTCTAAATCCAAAACGCAGCTATCTAACAGAACGGTTGTCAATGTGTGCACTCAACTTCCAGAGTTAAACCCGTGTGTGGATTCAGCAGTCTGCAGAGACTTTCTCTGCAGAGTCCCAAAACAGGCGTTTTCAGCCCATTACCGGCATATGGAAGAAACAGCAGTAAGCACAGGGAAATATCTGCTTCTAAATCCAAAACGCAGCTATCTAACAGAACGGTTGTCAATGTGTGCACTCAACTTCCAGAGTTAAACCCGTGTGTGGATTCAGCAGTCTGCAGAGACTTTCTCTGCAGAGTCCCAAAACAGGCGTTTTCAGCCCATTACCGGCATATGGAAGAAACAGCAGTAAGCACAGGGAAATATCTGCTTCTAAATCCAAAACGCAGCTATCTAACAGAACGGTTGTCAATGTGTGCACTCAACTTCCAGAGTTAAACCCGTGTGTGGATTCAGCAGTCTGCAGAGACTTTCTCTGCAGAGTCCCAAGACAGGCGTTTTCAGCCCATTACCGGCATATGGAAGAAACAGCAGTAAGCACAGGGAAATATCTGCTTCTAAATCCAAAACGCAGCTATCTAACAGAACGGTTGTCAATGTGTGCACTCAACTTCCAGAGTTAAACCCGTGTGTGGATTCAGCAGTCTGCAGAGACTTTCTCTGCAGAGTCCCAAAACAGGCGTTTTCAGCCCATTACCGGCATATGGAAGAAACAGCAGTAAGCACAGGGAAATATCTGCTTCTAAATCCAAAACGCAGCTATCTAACAGAACGGTTGTCAATGTGTGCACTCAACTTCCAGAGTTAAACCCGTGTGTGGATTCAGCAGTCTGCAGAGACTTTCTCTGCAGAGTCCCAAAACAGGCGTTTTCAGCCCATTACCGGCATATGGAAGAAACAGCAGTAAGCACAGGGAAATATCTGCTTCTAAATCCAAAACGCAGCTATCTAACAGAACGGTTGTCAATGTGTGCACTCAACTTCCAGAGTTAAACCCGTGTGTGGATTCAGCAGTCTGCAGAGACTTTCTCTGCAGAGTCCCAAAACAGGCGTTTTCAGCCCATTACCGGCATATGGAAGAAACAGCAGTAAGCACAGGGAAATATCTGCTTCTAAATCCAAAACGCAGCTATCTAACAGAACGGTTGTCAATGTGTGCACTCAACTTCCAGAGTTAAACCCGTGTGTGGATTCAGCAGTCTGCAGAGACTTTCTCTGCAGAGTCCCAAAACAGGCGTTTTCAGCCCATTACCGGCATATGGAAGAAACAGCAGTAAGCACAGGGAATTATCTGCTTCTAAATCCAAAACGCAGCTATCTAACAGAACGGTTGTCAATGTGTGCACTCAACTTGCAGAGATAAACCCGTGTGTGGATTCAGCAGTCTGCAGAGACTTTCTCTGCAGAGTCCCAAAACAGGCGTTTTCAGCCCATTACCGGCATATGGAAGAAACAGCAGTAAGCACAGGGAAATATCTGCTTCTAAATCCAAAACGCAGCTATCTAACAGAACGGTTGTCAATGTGTGCACTCAACTTCCAGAGTTAAACCCGTGTGTGGATTCAGCAGTCTGCAAACACTTTCTCTGCAGAGTCCCAAAACAGGCGTTTTCAGCCCATTACCGGCATATGGAAGAAACAGCAGTAAGCACAGGGAAATATCTGCTTCTAAATCCAAAACGCAGCTATCTAACAGAACGGTTGTCAATATGTGCACTCAACTTCCAGAGTTAAACCCGTGTGTGGATTCAGCAGTCTGCAGAGACTTTCTCTGCAGAGTCCCAAAACAGGCGTTTTCAGCCCATTACCGGCATATGGAAGAAACAGCAGTAAGCACAAGGAAATATCTGCTTCTAAATCCAAAACGCAGCTATCTAACAGAACGGTTGTCAATGTGTGCACTCAACTTCCAGAGTTAAACCCGTGTGTGGATTCAGCAGTCTGCAAACACTTTCTCTGCAGAGTCCCAAAACAGGCGTTTTCAACCCATTACCGGCATATGGAAGAAACAGCAGTAAGCACAGGGAAATATCTGCTTCTAAATCCAAAACGCAGCTATCTAACAGAACGGTTGTCAATGTGTGCACTCAACTTCCAGAGTTAAACCCGTGTGGATTCAGCAGTCTGCAGAGACTTTCTCTGCAGAGTCCCAAAACAGGCGTTTTCAGCCCATTACCGGCATATGGAAGAAACAGCAGTAAGCACAGGGAAATATCTGCTTCTAAATCCAAAACGCAGCTATCTAACAGAACGGTTGTCAATGTGTGCACTCAACTTCCAGAGTTAAACCCGTGTGTGGATTCAGCAGTCTGCAAACACTTTCTGTGCAGAGTCTGAAAACAGGCCTTTCCGGCCCGGTACCGGCATATATAAGAAAGAGCATTAAGACTGCGTCTAAAACTCAGAAGAAACGTTTCTTTCAACCTGCTCGGCCGTGTGTTCTTTGACCTAAGGGAGTTTAATCTATGTTTAGATTCAGCGAGATAGAAACACGTTTATTCTAGGAGCTGTCTTTGGATATTCCGGAATGAATGGGAGTATATGCTGTAAAGAGAAATATCTGTTTCTAAAACCAAAATGGATCTATCTAGCAGAGTGGTTGTGAATGTGTGCCTTTGGCTTAAAGAGGTAAACTGCTCTTCTCATGCAGCACTTTAGAAACCCTTTATATGCAAATTCTCATACAGGCCTTTCCAGCAAAACACCAGCCTAAAGGAAATAGCAGTAAGACTGCATCTTTAACATGGACGAAACTGTTTTCAAACTGCTCTGCTGTGTGTTCATTCATATAAGAGACTTGAATATATGTTCAGATTCAGCTAATTAGCAACACGTTTCTTCCAGGAGCTGTGTTTGCCTATTCCAGAGTATACTGGAGTATAAGATGTAAAGACAAATGTCTCGTTCCAAAAGAAAAACGGATGATCTAATGGAATGGTTGTCAATGTGTGCATTCAACTTACTGAGCTAAACTGCTGTTTGTATGCAGCAGTTTAGAAAACATTTCTGTGTAGATTCTCAAATAGACATTTCCAGCAAAATACCGGCCTATAAGAAATAGCAGTAAGACTGCGTCTAAAACTCAGAGGGAACGTTTCTTTCAAACTGCTCTGCAGTGTGTTCGTTCACCAAAGGTCGTTGAATCTATGTTTGGATTCAGCGAGTTTGAAACACGTTTATTCTAGGAGCTGCATTTCGATATTCCAGAGTGTATGGGAGTAAATGCTGTAAAGAGAAATATCTGTTTCTAAAACCAAAACGGAGCTATCTAACAGAATGGTTGTGAATGTGTGCATTCAACTTAAAGGGTTAATCTGCTCTTCTTAGGCAGCAGTTTAGAAACCCTTTATATGCAAATTCTAAAATCAACATTTGCAGCAAAACACCAGCCTAAAAGAAGTAGCAGTAAGACTGCATCTATAACATAGAAGAAACGTTTTCTTCAAAATGCTCTGCTCTGTGTTCATTCAACTAAGAGTCTTGAGTATATGTTCAGATTCAGCGAGTAAGAAACACGTTTCTTCCAGGAGCTGCATTTGCATATTCCAGAGTGTACTGGAGTATAAGGTTTAAAGTGAAATATCTGGTTCTAAAACAAACACGGAGCCATCTAACAGAATGGTTGTCACTGTGTGCATTCAGCTTATTGAGATAAACTGTTGTTTCTATGCAGCAGTTTAGAAAAGATTTTTGTGCAGATTCTAAAACAGACATTCCCAGCAAAATACCGGCCTCTAAGAAATAGCAATAAGACTGCGTCTAAAACTCAAATAAAACGTTTCTTTCAAACTGCTGTGCTGTGTGTTCGTTCACCTAAGGGAGTTGAATCTATGTTTAGATTCAGCGACTTAGAAACACGTCTATTCTGGGAGCTGCGTTTGGCTATTCCAGAATGAATGGGAGTATATGCTGTAACTAGAAACACAGGCTTCTAAAACCAAAACGGAGCTAGCTAACAGAATGATTGTGAATGAGGGCATTCAACTTAACGAATTAAACTGCTCCACTTATGCAGCAGTTTACAAACCATTTGTATGGAAATTCTAAAACCAACATTTCCAGGAAAACACCAGCCTAAAAGCAATAGCAGTAACAGTGCATCTATAACATGGAAGAAATGTTTTTTTCAAACTCCTCTGCCGCGTGTTCATTCACCTAAGAGACTTCAATATATGCTCAGATTCAGCGAGTTACAAACACGTTTCTTCCAGGAGCTGCGTTTGCATATATCAGAGTGTACTGGGGTACAAGATGTAAAGGGAAATATCTGATTATACGTAGAAACCCGTTTCTTTTAGGAGCTGCGTTTGGATATTCCAGAGTGAATGAGAGTATATGCTGTAAAGAGAAATAACTTCTTCTAAAACCAAAAGGCAGCTATGTAACTGAATGGTTGTCAATGCGTGCATTCACCTTCCAGAGATGAACTCGTGTGTGGATTCAGCAGTCTGCAAACACTTTCTGTGCAGAGTCCCAAAACAGGCGTTTTCAGCCCAATACCGGCATATGGAAGAAACAGCAGTAAGCACAGGGAAATATCTGCTTCTAAATCCAAAACGCAGCTATCTAACAGAACGGTTGTCAATGTGTGCACTCAACTTCCAGAGTTAAACCCGTGTGTGGATTCAGCAGTCTGCAAACACTTTCTCTGCAGAGTCCCAAAACAGGCGTTTTCAGCCCATTACCGGCATATGGAAGAAACAGCAGTAAGCACAGGGAAATATCTGCTTCTAAATCCAAAACGCAGCTATCTAACAGAACGGTTGTCAATGTGTGCACTCAACTTCCAGAGTTAAACCCGTGTGTGGATTCAGCAGCCTGCAGACACTTTCTCTGCAGAGTCCCAAAACAGGCGTTTTCAGCCCATTACCGGCATAGGGAAGAAACAGCAGTAAGCACAGGGAAATATCTGCTTCTAAATCCAAAACGCAGCTATCTAACAGAACGGTTGTCAATGTGTGCACTCAACTTCCAGAGTTAAACCCGTGTGTGGATTCAGCAGTCTGCAGAGACTTTCTCTGCAGAGTCCCAAAACAGGCGTTTTCAGCCCATTACCGGCATATGGAAGAAACAGCAGTAAGCACAGGGAAATATCTGCTTCTAAATCCAAAACGCAGCTATCTAACAGAACGGTTGTCAATGTGTGCACTCAACTTCCAGAGTTAAACCCGTGTGTGGATTCAGCAGTCTGCAGAGACTTTCTCTGCAGAGTCCCAAGACAGGCGTTTTCAGCCCATTACCGGCATATGGAAGAAACAGCAGTAAGCACAGGGAAATATCTGCTTCTAAATCCAAAACGCAGCTATCTAACAGAACGGTTGTCAATGTGTGCACTCAACTTCCAGAGTTAAACCCGTGTGTGGATTCAGCAGTCTGCAGAGACTTTCTCTGCAGAGTCCCAAAACAGGCGTTTTCAGCCCATTACCGGCATATGGAAGAAACAGCAGTAAGCACAGGGAAATATCTGCTTCTAAATCCAAAAGGCAGCTATCTAACAGAACGGTTGTCAATGTGTGCACTCAACTTGCAGAGATAAACCCGTGTGTGGATTCAGCAGTCTGCAGAGACTTTCTCTGCAGAGTCCCAAAACAGGCGTTTTCAGCCCATTACCGGCATATGAAAGAAACAGCAGTAAGCACAGGGAAATATCTGCTTCTAAATCCAAAACGCAGCTATCTAACAGAACGGTTGTCAATGTGTGCACTCAACTTCCAGAGTTAAACCCGTGTGTGGATTCAGCAGTCTGCAGAGACTTTCTCTGCAGAGTCCCAAAACAGGCGATTTCAGCCCATTACCGGCATATGGAAGAAACAGCAGTAAGCACAGGGAAATATCTGCTTCTAAATCCAAAACGCAGCTATCTAACAGAACGGTTGTCAATGTGTGCACTCAACTTCCAGAGTTAAACCCGTGTGTGGATTCAGCAGTCTGCAGAGACTTTCTCTGCAGAGTCCCAAGACAGGCGTTTTCAGCCCATTACCGGCATATGGAAGAAACAGCAGTAAGCACAGGGAAATATCTGCTTCTAAATCCAAAACGCAGCTATCTAACAGAACGGTTGTCAATGTGTGCACTCAACTTCCAGAGTTAAACCCGTGTGTGGATTCAGCAGTCTGCAGAGACTTTCTCTGCAGAGTCCCAAAACAGGCGTTTTCAGCCCATTACCGGCATATGGAAGAAACAGCAGTAAGCACAGGGAAATATCTGCTTCTAAATCCAAAACGCAGCTATCTAACAGAACGGTTGTCAATGTGTGCACTCAACTTCCAGAGTTAAACCCGTGTGTGGATTCAGCAGTCTGCAAACACTTTCTCTGCAGAGTCCCAAAACAGGCGTTTTCAGCCCATTACCGGCATATGGAAGAAACAGCAGTAAGCACAGGGACATATCTGCTTCTAAATCCAAAACGCAGCTATCTAACAGAACGGTTGTCAATGTGTGCACTCAACTTCCAGAGTTAAACCCGTGTGTGGATTCAGCAGTCTGCAGAGACTTTCTCTGCAGAGTCCCAAAACAGGCGTTTTCAGCCCATTACCGGCATATGGAAGAAACAGCAGTAAGCACAGGGAAATATCTGCTTCTAAATCCAAAACGCAGCTATCTAACAGAACGGTTGTCAATGTGTGCACTCAACTTCCAGAGTTAAACCCGTGTGTGGATTCAGCAGTCTGCAGAGACTTTCTCTGCAGAGTCCCAAGACAGGCGTTTTCAGCCCATTACCGGCATATGGAAGAAACAGCAGTAAGCACAGGGAAATATCTGCTTCTAAATCCAAAACGCAGCTATCTAACAGAACGGTTGTCAATGTGTGCACTCAACTTCCAGAGTTAAACCCGTGTGTGGATTCAGCAGTCTGCAGAGACTTTCTCTGCAGAGTCCCAAAACAGGCGATTTCAGCCCATTACCGGCATATGGAAGAAACAGCAGTAAGCACAGGGAAATATCTGCTTCTAAATCCAAAACGCAGCTATCTAACAGAACGGTTGTCAATGTGTGCACTCAACTTGCAGAGATAAACCCGTGTGTGGATTCAGCAGTCTGCAGAGACTTTCTCTGCAGAGTCCCAAAACAGGCGTTTTCAGCCCATTACCGGCATATGAAAGAAACAGCAGTAAGCACAGGGAAATATCTGCTTCTAAATCCAAAACGCAGCTATCTAACAGAACGGTTGTCAATGTGTGCACTCAACTTCCAGAGTTAAACCCGTGTGTGGATTCAGCAGTCTGCAGAGACTTTCTCTGCAGAGTCCCAAGACAGGCGTTTTCAGCCCATTACCGGCATATGGAAGAAACAGCAGTAAGCACAGGGAAATATCTGCTTCTAAATCCAAAACGCAGCTATCTAACAGAACGGTTGTCAATGTGTGCACTCAACTTCCAGAGTTAAACCCGTGTGTGGATTCAGCAGTCTGCAGAGACTTTCTCTGCAGAGTCCCAAAACAGGCGTTTTCAGCCCATTACCGGCATATGGAAGAAACAGCAGTAAGCACAGGGAAATATCTGCTTCTAAATCCAAAACGCAGCTATCTAACAGAACGGTTGTCAATGTGTGCACTCAACTTCCAGAGTTAAACCCGTGTGTGGATTCAGCAGTCTGCAGAGACTTTCTCTGCAGAGTCCCAAAACAGGCGTTTTCAGCCCATTACCGGCATATGGAAGAAACAGCAGTAAGCACAGGGAAATATCTGCTTCTAAATCCAAAACGCAGCTATCTAACAGAACGGTTGTCAATGTGTGCACTCAACTTCCAGAGTTAAACCCGTGTGTGGATTCAGCAGTCTGCAAACACTTTCTCTGCAGAGTCCCAAAACAGGCGTTTTCAGCCCATTACCGGCATATGGAAGAAACAGCAGTAAGCACAGGGAAATATCTGCTTCTAAATCCAAAACGCAGCTATCTAACAGAACGGTTGTCAATGTGTGCACTCAACTTCCAGAGTTAAACCCGTGTGTGGATTCAGCAGTCTGCAGAGACTTTCTCTGCAGAGTCCCAAAACAGGCGTTTTCAGCCCATTACCGGCATATGGAAGAAACAGCAGTAAGCACAGGGAAATATCTGCTTCTAAATCCAAAACGCAGCTATCTAACAGAACGGTTGTCAATGTGTGCACTCAACTTCCAGAGTTAAACCCGTGTGTGGATTCAGCAGTCTGCAGAGACTTTCTCTGCAGAGTCCCAAGACAGGCGTTTTCAGCCCATTACCGGCATATGGAAGAAACAGCAGTAAGCACAGGGAAATATCTGCTTCTAAATCCAAAACGCAGCTATCTAACAGAACGGTTGTCAATGTGTGCACTCAACTTCCAGAGTTAAACCCGTGTGTGGATTCAGCAGTCTGCAGAGACTTTCTCTGCAGAGTCCCAAAACAGGCGTTTTCAGCCCATTACCGGCATATGGAAGAAACAGCAGTAAGCACAGGGAAATATCTGCTTCTAAATCCAAAAGGCAGCTATCTAACAGAACGGTTGTCAATGTGTGCACTCAACTTGCAGAGATAAACCCGTGTGTGGATTCAGCAGTCTGCAGAGACTTTCTCTGCAGAGTCCCAAAACAGGCGTTTTCAGCCCATTACCGGCATATGAAAGAAACAGCAGTAAGCACAGGGAAATATCTGCTTCTAAATCCAAAACGCAGCTATCTAACAGAACGGTTGTCAATGTGTGCACTCAACTTCCAGAGTTAAACCCGTGTGTGGATTCAGCAGTCTGCAGAGACTTTCTCTGCAGAGTCCCAAAACAGGCGATTTCAGCCCATTACCGGCATATGGAAGAAACAGCAGTAAGCACAGGGAAATATCTGCTTCTAAATCCAAAACGCAGCTATCTAACAGAACGGTTGTCAATGTGTGCACTCAACTTCCAGAGTTAAACCCGTGTGTGGATTCAGCAGTCTGCAGAGACTTTCTCTGCAGAGTCCCAAGACAGGCGTTTTCAGCCCATTACCGGCATATGGAAGAAACAGCAGTAAGCACAGGGAAATATCTGCTTCTAAATCCAAAACGCAGCTATCTAACAGAACGGTTGTCAATGTGTGCACTCAACTTCCAGAGTTAAACCCGTGTGTGGATTCAGCAGTCTGCAGAGACTTTCTCTGCAGAGTCCCAAAACAGGCGTTTTCAGCCCATTACCGGCATATGGAAGAAACAGCAGTAAGCACAGGGAAATATCTGCTTCTAAATCCAAAACGCAGCTATCTAACAGAACGGTTGTCAATGTGTGCACTCAACTTCCAGAGTTAAACCCGTGTGTGGATTCAGCAGTCTGCAAACACTTTCTCTGCAGAGTCCCAAAACAGGCGTTTTCAGCCCATTACCGGCATATGGAAGAAACAGCAGTAAGCACAGGGACATATCTGCTTCTAAATCCAAAACGCAGCTATCTAACAGAACGGTTGTCAATGTGTGCACTCAACTTCCAGAGTTAAACCCGTGTGTGGATTCAGCAGTCTGCAGAGACTTTCTCTGCAGAGTCCCAAAACAGGCGTTTTCAGCCCATTACCGGCATATGGAAGAAACAGCAGTAAGCACAGGGAAATATCTGCTTCTAAATCCAAAACGCAGCTATCTAACAGAACGGTTGTCAATGTGTGCACTCAACTTCCAGAGTTAAACCCGTGTGTGGATTCAGCAGTCTGCAGAGACTTTCTCTGCAGAGTCCCAAGACAGGCGTTTTCAGCCCATTACCGGCCTATGGAAGAAACAGCAGTAAGCACAGGGAAATATCTGCTTCTAAATCCAAAACGCAGCTATCTAACAGAACGGTTGTCAATGTGTGCACTCAACTTCCAGAGTTAAACCCGTGTGTGGATTCAGCAGTCTGCAGAGACTTTCTCTGCAGAGTCCCAAAACAGGCGATTTCAGCCCATTACCGGCATATGGAAGAAACAGCAGTAAGCACAGGGAAATATCTGCTTCTAAATCCAAAACGCAGCTATCTAACAGAACGGTTGTCAATGTGTGCACTCAACTTGCAGAGATAAACCCGTGTGTGGATTCAGCAGTCTGCAGAGACTTTCTCTGCAGAGTCCCAAAACAGGCGTTTTCAGCCCATTACCGGCATATGAAAGAAACAGCAGTAAGCACAGGGAAATATCTGCTTCTAAATCCAAAACGCAGCTATCTAACAGAACGGTTGTCAATGTGTGCACTCAACTTCCAGAGTTAAACCCGTGTGTGGATTCAGCAGTCTGCAGAGACTTTCTCTGCAGAGTCCCAAAACAGGCGTTTTCAGCCCATTACCGGCATATGGAAGAAACAGCAGTAAGCACAGGGAAATATCTGCTTCTAAATCCAAAACGCAGCTATCTAACAGAACGGTTGTCAATGTGTGCACTCAACTTCCAGAGTTAAACCCGTGTGTGGATTCAGCAGTCTGCAGAGACTTTCTCTGCAGAGTCCCAAAACAGGCGTTTTCAGCCCATTACCGGCATATGGAAGAAACAGCAGTAAGCACAGGGAAATATCTGCTTCTAAATCCAAAACGCAGCTATCTAACAGAACGGTTGTCAATGTGTGCACTCAACTTCCAGAGTTAAACCCGTGTGTGGATTCAGCAGTCTGCAGAGACTTTCTCTGCAGAGTCCCAAAACAGGCGTTTTCAGCCCATTACCGGCATATGGAAGAAACAGCAGTAAGCACAGGGAAATATCTGCTTCTAAATCCAAAACGCAGCTATCTAACAGAACGGTTGTCAATGTGTGCACTCAACTTCCAGAGTTAAACCCGTGTGTGGATTCAGCAGTCTGCAAACACTTTCTCTGCAGAGTCCCAAAACAGGCGTTTTCAGCCCATTACCGGCATATGGAAGAAACAGCAGTAAGCACAGGGAAATATCTGCTTCTAAATCCAAAACGCAGCTATCTAACAGAACGGTTGTCAATGTGTGCACTCAACTTCCAGAGTTAAACCCGTGTGTGGATTCAGCAGTCTGCAGAGACTTTCTCTGCAGAGTACCAAAACAGGCGTTTTCAGCCCATTACCGGCATATGGAAGAAACAGCAGTAAGCACAGGGAAATATCTGCTTCTAAATCCAAAACGCAGCTATCTAACAGAACGGTTGTCAATGTGTGCACTCAACTTCCAGAGTTAAACCCGTGTGTGGATTCAGCAGTCTGCAGAGACTTTCTCTGCAGAGTCCCAAGACAGGCGTTTTCAGCCCATTACCGGCATATGGAAGAAACAGCAGTAAGCACAGGGAAATATCTGCTTCTAAATCCAAAACGCAGCTATCTAACAGAACGGTTGTCAATGTGTGCACTCAACTTCCAGAGTTAAACCCGTGTGTGGATTCAGCAGTCTGCAGAGACTTTCTCTGCAGAGTCCCAAAACAGGCGTTTTCAGCCCATTACCGGCATATGGAAGAAACAGCAGTAAGCACAGGGAAATATCTGCTTCTAAATCCAAAACGCAGCTATCTAACAGAACGGTTGTCAATGTGTGCACTCAACTTCCAGAGTTAAACCCGTGTGTGGATTCAGCAGTCTGCAGAGACTTTCTCTGCAGAGTCCCAAAACAGGCGTTTTCAGCCCATTACCGGCATATGGAAGAAACAGCAGTAAGCACAGGGAAATATCTGCTTCTAAATCCAAAACGCAGCTATCTAACAGAACGGTTGTCAATGTGTGCACTCAACTTCCAGAGTTAAACCCGTGTGTGGATTCAGCAGTCTGCAGAGACTTTCTCTGCAGAGTCCCAAGACAGGCGTTTTCAGCCCATTACCGGCATATGGAAGAAACAGCAGTAAGCACAGGGAAATATCTGCTTCTAAATCCAAAACGCAGCTATCTAACAGAACGGTTGTCAATGTGTGCACTCAACTTCCAGAGTTAAACCCGTGTGTGGATTCAGCAGTCTGCAGAGACTTTCTCTGCAGAGTCCCAAAACAGGCGTTTTCAGCCCATTACCGGCATATGGAAGAAACAGCAGTAAGCACAGGGAAATATCTGCTTCTAAATCCAAAACGCAGCTATCTAACAGAACGGTTGTCAATGTGTGCACTCAACTTCCAGAGTTAAACCCGTGTGTGGATTCAGCAGTCTGCAGAGACTTTCTCTGCAGAGTCCCAAAACAGGCGTTTTCAGCCCATTACCGGCATATGGAAGAAACAGCAGTAAGCACAGGGAAATATCTGCTTCTAAATCCAAAACGCAGCTATCTAACAGAACGGTTGTCAATGTGTGCACTCAACTTCCAGAGTTAAACCCGTGTGTGGATTCAGCAGTCTGCAGAGACTTTCTCTGCAGAGTCCCAAAACAGGCGTTTTCAGCCCATTACCGGCATATGGAAGAAACAGCAGTAAGCACAGGGAAATATCTGCTTCTAAATCCAAAACGCAGCTATCTAACAGAACGGTTGTCAATGTGTGCACTCAACTTCCAGAGTTAAACCCGTGTGTGGATTCAGCAGTCTGCAGAGACTTTCTCTGCAGAGTCCCAAGACAGGCGTTTTCAGCCCATTACCGGCATATGGAAGAAACAGCAGTAAGCACAGGGAAATATCTGCTTCTAAATCCAAAACGCAGCTATCTAACAGAACGGTTGTCAATGTGTGCACTCAACTTCCAGAGTTAAACCCGTGTGTGGATTCAGCAGTCTGCAGAGACTTTCTCTGCAGAGTCCCAAAACAGGCGTTTTCAGCCCATTACCGGCATATGGAAGAAACAGCAGTAAGCACAGGGAAATATCTGCTTCTAAATCCAAAACGCAGCTATCTAACAGAACGGTTGTCAATGTGTGCACTCAACTTCCAGAGTTAAACCCGTGTGTGGATTCAGCAGTCTGCAGAGACTTTCTCTGCAGAGTCCCAAAACAGGCGTTTTCAGCCCATTACCGGCATATGGAAGAAACAGCAGTAAGCACAGGGAAATATCTGCTTCTAAATCCAAAACGCAGCTATCTAACAGAACGGTTGTCAATGTGTGCACTCAACTTCCAGAGTTAAACCCGTGTGTGGATTCAGCAGTCTGCAGAGACTTTCTCTGCAGAGTCCCAAAACAGGCGTTTTCAGCCCATTACCGGCATATGGAAGAAACAGCAGTAAGCACAGGGAAATATCTGCTTCTAAATCCAAAACGCAGCTATCTAACAGAACGGTTGTCAATGTGTGCACTCAACTTCCAGAGTTAAACCCGTGTGTGGATTCAGCAGTCTGCAGAGACTTTCTCTGCAGAGTCCCAAAACAGGCGTTTTCAGCCCATTACCGGCATATGGAAGAAACAGCAGTAAGCACAGGGAATTATCTGCTTCTAAATCCAAAACGCAGCTATCTAACAGAACGGTTGTCAATGTGTGCACTCAACTTGCAGAGATAAACCCGTGTGTGGATTCAGCAGTCTGCAGAGACTTTCTCTGCAGAGTCCCAAAACAGGCGTTTTCAGCCCATTACCGGCATATGGAAGAAACAGCAGTAAGCACAGGGAAATATCTGCTTCTAAATCCAAAACGCAGCTATCTAACAGAACGGTTGTCAATGTGTGCACTCAACTTCCAGAGTTAAACCCGTGTGTGGATTCAGCAGTCTGCAGAGACTTTCTCTGCAGAGTCCCAAAACAGGCGTTTTCAGCCCATTACCGGCATATGGAAGAAACAGCAGTAAGCACAGGGAAATATCTGCTTCTAAATCCAAAACGCAGCTATCTAACAGAACGGTTGTCAATGTGTGCACTCAACTTCCAGAGTTAAACCCGTGTGTGGATTCAGCAGTCTGCAGAGACTTTCTCTGCAGAGTCCCAAGACAGGCGTTTTCAGCCCATTACCGGCATATGGAAGAAACAGCAGTAAGCACAGGGAAATATCTGCTTCTAAATCCAAAACGCAGCTATCTAACAGAACGGTTGTCAATGTGTGCACTCAACTTCCAGAGTTAAACCCGTGTGTGGATTCAGCAGTCTGCAGAGACTTTCTCTGCAGAGTCCCAAAACAGGCGTTTTCAGCCCATTACCGGCATATGGAAGAAACAGCAGTAAGCACAGGGAAATATCTGCTTCTAAATCCAAAACGCAGCTATCTAACAGAACGGTTGTCAATGTGTGCACTCAACTTCCAGAGTTAAACCCGTGTGTGGATTCAGCAGTCTGCAAACACTTTCTCTGCAGAGTCCCAAAACAGGCGTTTTCAGCCCATTACCGGCATATGGAAGAAACAGCAGTAAGCACAGGGAAATATCTGCTTCTAAATCCAAAACGCAGCTATCTAACAGAACGGTTGTCAATATGTGCACTCAACTTCCAGAGTTAAACCCGTGTGTGGATTCAGCAGTCTGCAGAGACTTTCTCTGCAGAGTCCCAAAACAGGCGTTTTCAGCCCATTACCGGCATATGGAAGAAACAGCAGTAAGCACAAGGAAATATCTGCTTCTAAATCCAAAACGCAGCTATCTAACAGAACGGTTGTCAATGTGTGCACTCAACTTCCAGAGTTAAACCCGTGTGTGGATTCAGCAGTCTGCAAACACTTTCTCTGCAGAGTCCCAAAACAGGCGTTTTCAACCCATTACCGGCATATGGAAGAAACAGCAGTAAGCACAGGGAAATATCTGCTTCTAAATCCAAAACGCAGCTATCTAACAGAACGGTTGTCAATGTGTGCACTCAACTTCCAGAGTTAAACCCGTGTGGATTCAGCAGTCTGCAGAGACTTTCTCTGCAGAGTCCCAAAACAGGCGTTTTCAGCCCATTACCGGCATATGGAAGAAACAGCAGTAAGCACAGGGAAATATCTGCTTCTAAATCCAAAACGCAGCTATCTAACAGAACGGTTGTCAATGTGTGCACTCAACTTCCAGAGTTAAACCCGTGTGTGGATTCAGCAGTCTGCAGAGACTTTCTCTGCAGAGTCCCAAAACAGGCGTTTTCAGCCCATTACCGGCATATGGAAGAAACAACAGTAAGCACAGGGAAATATCTGCTTCTAAATCCAAAACGCAGCTATCTAACAGAACGGTTGTCAATGTGTGCACTCAACTTCCAGAGTTAAACCCGTGTGTGGATTCAGCAGTCTGCAAACACTTTCTGTGCAGAGTCTGAAAACAGGCCTTTCGGCCCGGGTACCGGCATATATAAGAAAGAGCATTAAGACTGCGTCTAAATCTCAGAAGAAACGTTTCTTTCAACCTGCTCGGCCGTGTGTTCTTTGACCTAAGGGAGTTTAATCTATGTTTAGATTCAGCGAGATAGAAACACGTTTATTCTAGGAGCTGTCTTTGGATATTCCGGAATGAATGGGAGTATATGCTGTAAAGAGAAATATCTGTTTCTAAAACCAAAATGGATCTATCTAGCAGAGTGGTTGTGAATGTGTGCCTTTGGCTTAAAGAGGTAAACTGCTCTTCTCATGCAGCACTTTAGAAACCCTTTATATGCAAATTCTCATACAGGCCTTTCCAGCAAAACACCAGCCTAAAGGAAATAGCAGTAAGACTGCATCTTTAACATGGACGAAACTGTTTTCAAACTGCTCTGCTGTGTGTTCATTCATATAAGAGACTTGAATATATGTTCAGATTCAGCTAATTAGCAACACGTTTCTTCCAGGAGCTGTGTTTGCCTATTCCAGAGTATACTGGAGTATAAGATGTAAAGACAAATGTCTCGTTCCAAAAGAAAAACGGATGATCTAATGGAATGGTTGTCAATGTGTGCATTCAACTTACTGAGCTAAACTGCTGTTTGTATGCAGCAGTTTAGAAAACATTTCTGTGTAGATTCTCAAATAGACATTTCCAGCAAAATACCGGCCTATAAGAAATAGCAGTAAGACTGCGTCTAAAACTCAGAGGGAACGTTTCTTTCAAACTGCTCTGCAGTGTGTTCGTTCACCAAAGGTCGTTGAATCTATGTTTGGATTCAGCGAGTTTGAAACACGTTTATTCTAGGAGCTGCATTTCGATATTCCAGAGTGTATGGGAGTAAATGCTGTAAAGAGAAATATCTGTTTCTAAACCAAAACGGAGCTATCTAACAGAATGGTTGTGAATGTGTGCATTCAACTTAAAGGGTTAATCTGCTCTTCTTAGGCAGCAGTTTAGAAACCCTTTATATGCAAATTCTAAAATCAACATTTGCAGCAAAACACCAGCCTAAAAGAAGTAGCAGTAAGACTGCATCTATAACATAGAAGAAACGTTTTCTTCAAAATGCTCTGCTCTGTGTTCATTCAACTAAGAGTCTTGAGTATATGTTCAGATTCAGCGAGTAAGAAACACGTTTCTTCCAGGAGCTGCATTTGCATATTCCAGAGTGTACTGGAGTATAAGGTTTAAAGTGAAATATCTGGTTCTAAAACAAACACGGAGCCATCTAACAGAATGGTTGTCACTGTGTGCATTCAGCTTATTGAGATAAACTGTTGTTTCTATGCAGCAGTTTAGAAAAGATTTTTGTGCAGATTCTAAAACAGACATTCCCAGCAAAATACCGGCCTCTAAGAAATAGCAATAAGACTGCGTCTAAAACTCAAATAAAACGTTTCTTTCAAACTGCTGTGCTGTGTGTTCGTTCACCTAAGGGAGTTGAATCTATGTTTAGATTCAGCGACTTAGAAACACGTCTATTCTGGGAGCTGCGTTTGGCTATTCCAGAATGAATGGGAGTATATGCTGTAACTAGAAACACAGGCTTCTAAAACCAAAACGGAGCTAGCTAACAGAATGATTGTGAATGAGGGCATTCAACTTAACGAATTAAACTGCTCCACTTATGCAGCAGTTTACAAACCATTTGTATGGAAATTCTAAAACCAACATTTCCAGGAAAACACCAGCCTAAAAGCAATAGCAGTAACAGTGCATCTATAACATGGAAGAAATGTTTTTTTCAAACTCCTCTGCCGCGTGTTCATTCACCTAAGAGACTTCAATATATGCTCAGATTCAGCGAGTTACAAACACGTTTCTTCCAGGAGCTGCGTTTGCATATATCAGAGTGTACTGGGGTACAAGATGTAAAGGGAAATATCTGATTATACGTAGAAACCCGTTTCTTTTAGGAGCTGCGTTTGGATATTCCAGAGTGAATGAGAGTATATGCTGTAAAGAGAAATAACTTCTTCTAAAACCAAAAGGCAGCTATGTAACTGAATGGTTGTCAATGCGTGCATTCACCTTCCAGAGATGAACTCGTGTGTGGATTCAGCAGTCTGCAAACACTTTCTGTGCAGAGTCCCAAAACAGGCGTTTTCAGCCCAATACCGGCATATGGAAGAAACAGCAGTAAGCACAGGGAAATATCTGCTTCTAAATCCAAAACGCAGCTATCTAACAGAACGGTTGTCAATGTGTGCACTCAACTTCCAGAGTTAAACCCGTGTGTGGATTCAGCAGTCTGCAAACACTTTCTCTGCAGAGTCCCAAAACAGGCGTTTTCAGCCCATTACCGGCATATGGAAGAAACAGCAGTAAGCACAGGGAAATATCTGCTTCTAAATCCAAAACGCAGCTATCTAACAGAACGGTTGTCAATGTGTGCACTCAACTTCCAGAGTTAAACCCGTGTGTGGATTCAGCAGCCTGCAGACACTTTCTCTGCAGAGTCCCAAAACAGGCGTTTTCAGCCCATTACCGGCATAGGGAAGAAACAGCAGTAAGCACAGGGAAATATCTGCTTCTAAATCCAAAACGCAGCTATCTAACAGAACGGTTGTCAATGTGTGCACTCAACTTCCAGAGTTAAACCCGTGTGTGGATTCAGCAGTCTGCAGAGACTTTCTCTGCAGAGTCCCAAAACAGGCGTTTTCAGCCCATTACCGGCATATGGAAGAAACAGCAGTAAGCACAGGGAAATATCTGCTTCTAAATCCAAAACGCAGCTATCTAACAGAACGGTTGTCAATGTGTGCACTCAACTTCCAGAGTTAAACCCGTGTGTGGATTCAGCAGTCTGCAGAGACTTTCTCTGCAGAGTCCCAAAACAGGCGTTTTCAGCCCATTACCGGCATATGGAAGAAACAGCAGTAAGCACAGGGAAATATCTGCTTCTAAATCCAAAACGCAGCTATCTAACAGAACGGTTGTCAATGTGTGCACTCAACTTCCAGAGTTAAACCCGTGTGTGGATTCAGCAGTCTGCAAACACTTTCTCTGCAGAGTCCCAAAACAGGCGTTTTCAGCCCATTACCGGCATATGGAAGAAACAGCAGTAAGCACAGGGAAATATCTGCTTCTAAATCCAAAACGCAGCTATCTAACAGAACGGTTGTCAATGTGTGCACTCAACTTCCAGAGTTAAACCCGTGTGTGGATTCAGCAGTCTGCAGAGACTTTCTCTGCAGAGTCCCAAAACAGGCGTTTTCAGCCCATTACCGGCATATGGAAGAAACAACAGTAAGCACAGGGAAATATCTGCTTCTAAATCCAAAACGCAGCTATCTAACAGAACGGTTGTCAATGTGTGCACTCAACTTCCAGAGTTAAACCCGTGTGTGGATTCAGCAGTCTGCAAACACTTTCTGTGCAGAGTCTGAAAACAGGCCTTTCCGGCCCGGGTACCGGCATATATAAGAAAGAGCATTAAGACTGCGTCTAAATCTCAGAAGAAACGTTTCTTTCAACCTGCTCGGCCGTGTGTTCTTTGACCTAAGGGAGTTTAATCTATGTTTAGATTCAGCGAGATAGAAACACGTTTATTCTAGGAGCTGTCTTTGGATATTCCGGAATGAATGGGAGTATATGCTGTAAAGAGAAATATCTGTTTCTAAAACCAAAATGGATCTATCTAGCAGAGTGGTTGTGAATGTGTGCCTTTGGCTTAAAGAGGTAAACTGCTCTTCTCATGCAGCACTTTAGAAACCCTTTATATGCAAATTCTCATACAGGCCTTTCCAGCAAAACACCAGCCTAAAGGAAATAGCAGTAAGACTGCATCTTTAACATGGACGAAACTGTTTTCAAACTGCTCTGCTGTGTGTTCATTCATATAAGAGACTTGAATATATGTTCAGATTCAGCTAATTAGCAACACGTTTCTTCCAGGAGCTGTGTTTGCCTATTCCAGAGTATACTGGAGTATAAGATGTAAAGACAAATGTCTCGTTCCAAAAGAAAAACGGATGATCTAATGGAATGGTTGTCAATGTGTGCATTCAACTTACTGAGCTAAACTGCTGTTTGTATGCAGCAGTTTAGAAAACATTTCTGTGTAGATTCTCAAATAGACATTTCCAGCAAAATACCGGCCTATAAGAAATAGCAGTAAGACTGCGTCTAAAACTCAGAGGGAACGTTTCTTTCAAACTGCTCTGCAGTGTGTTCGTTCACCAAAGGTCGTTGAATCTATGTTTGGATCAGCGAGTTTGAAACACGTTTATTCTAGGAGCTGCATTTCGATATTCCAGAGTGTATGGGAGTAAATGCTGTAAAGAGAAATATCTGTTTCTAAAACCAAAACGGAGCTATCTAACAGAATGGTTGTGAATGTGTGCATTCAACTTAAAGGGTTAATCTGCTCTTCTTAGGCAGCAGTTTAGAAACCCTTTATATGCAAATTCTAAAATCAACATTTGCAGCAAAACACCAGCCTAAAAGAAGTAGCAGTAAGACTGCATCTATAACATAGAAGAAACGTTTTCTTCAAAATGCTCTGCTCTGTGTTCATTCAACTAAGAGTCTTGAGTATATGTTCAGATTCAGCGAGTAAGAAACACGTTTCTTCCAGGAGCTGCATTTGCATATTCCAGAGTGTACTGGAGTATAAGGTTTAAAGTGAAATATCTGGTTCTAAAACAAACACGGAGCCATCTAACAGAATGGTTGTCACTGTGTGCATTCAGCTTATTGAGATAAACTGTTGTTTCTATGCAGCAGTTTAGAAAAGATTTTTGTGCAGATTCTAAAACAGACATTCCCAGCAAAATACCGGCCTCTAAGAAATAGCAATAAGACTGCGTCTAAAACTCAAATAAAACGTTTCTTTCAAACTGCTGTGCTGTGTGTTCGTTCACCTAAGGGAGTTGAATCTATGTTTAGATTCAGCGACTTAGAAACACGTCTATTCTGGGAGCTGCGTTTGGCTATTCCAGAATGAATGGGAGTATATGCTGTAACTAGAAACACAGGCTTCTAAAACCAAAACGGAGCTAGCTAACAGAATGATTGTGAATGAGGGCATTCAACTTAACGAATTAAACTGCTCCACTTATGCAGCAGTTTACAAACCATTTGTATGGAAATTCCAAACCAACATTTCCAGGAAAACACCAGCCTAAAAGCAATAGCAGTAACAGTGCATCTATAACATGGAAGAAATGTTTTTTTCAAACTCCTCTGCCGCGTGTTCATTCACCTAAGAGACTTCAATATATGCTCAGATTCAGCGAGTTACAAACACGTTTCTTCCAGGAGCTGCGTTTGCATATATCAGAGTGTACTGGGGTACAAGATGTAAAGGGAAATATCTGATTATACGTAGAAACCCGTTTCTTTTAGGAGCTGCGTTTGGATATTCCAGAGTGAATGAGAGTATATGCTGTAAAGAGAAATAACTTCTTCTAAAACCAAAAGGCAGCTATGTAACTGAATGGTTGTCAATGCGTGCATTCACCTTCCAGAGATGAACTCGTGTGTGGATTCAGCAGTCTGCAAACACTTTCTGTGCAGAGTCCCAAAACAGGCGTTTTCAGCCCAA
This sequence comes from Aotus nancymaae, assembly GCF_030222135.1. Lineage (NCBI taxonomy): Eukaryota > Metazoa > Chordata > Mammalia > Primates > Aotidae > Aotus > Aotus nancymaae. The sequence continues at coordinate 1,239 of NW_026988815.1, read as the reverse complement.
TACCGGCATATGGAAGAAACAGCAGTAAGCACAGGGAAATATCTGCTTCTAAATCCAAAACGGAGCTATCTAACAGAACGGTTGTCAATGTGTGCACTCAACTTCCAGAGTTAAACCCGTGTGTGGATTCAGCGGTCTGCAAACACTTTCTCTGCAGAGTCCCAAAACAGGCGTTTTCAGCCCATTACCGGCATATGGAAGAAACAGCAGTAAGCACAGGGAAATATCTGCTTCTAAATCCAAAACGCAGCTATCTAACAGAACGGTTGTCAATGTGTGCACTCAACTTCCAGAGTTAAACCCGTGTGTGGATTCAGCAGCCTGCAGACACTTTCTCTGCAGAGTCCCAAAACAGGCGTTTTCAGCCCATTACCGGCATATGGAAGAAACAGCAGTAAGCACAGGGAAATATCTGCTTCTAAATCCAAAACGCAGCTATCTAACAGAACGGTTGTCAATGAGTGCACTCAACTTCCAGAGTTAAACCCGTGTGTGGATTCAGCAGTCTGCAAACACTTTCTCTGCAGAGTCCGAAAACAGGCGTTTTCAGCCCAATACCGGCATTTGGAAGAAACGGCAGTAGGCACAGGGAAATATCTGCTTCTAAATCCAAAACGCAGCTATCTAACAGAACGGTTGTCAATGTGTGCACTCAACTTCCAGAGTTAAACCCGTGTGTGGATTCAGCAGTCTGCAAACACTTTCTCTGCAGAGTCCCAAAACAGGCGTTTTCAGCCCATTACCGGCATATGGAAGAAACAGCAGTAAGCACAGGGAAATATCTGCTTCTAAATCCAAAACGCAGCTATCTAACAGAACGGTTGTCAATGTGTGCACTCAACTTCCAGAGTTAAACCCGTGTGTGGATTCAGCAGTCTGCAGAGACTTTCTCTGCAGAGTCCCAAGACAGGCGTTTTCAGCCCATTACCGGCATATGGAAGAAACAGCAGTAAGCACAGGGAAATCATCTGCTTCTAAATCCAAAACGCAGCTATCTAACAGAACGGTTGTCAATGTGTGCACTCAACTTCCAGAGTTAAACCCGTGTGTGGATTCAGCAGTCTGCAGAGACTTTCTCTGCAGAGTCCCAAAACAGGCGTTTTCAGACCATTACCGGCATATGGAAGAAACAGCAGTAAGCACAGGGAAATATCTGCTTCTAAATCCAAAACGCAGCTATCTAACAGAACGGTTGTCAATGTGTGCACTCAACTTCCAGAGTTAAACCCGTGTGTGGAT